>NC_140089.1:87450075-87535058 GCF_964237585.1 Gallinula chloropus
TGAAATCTCAGCATTTCACTTGACTTTGGATTTTTCCCCATTAACTGTGGAGCATGGCTACAGCTGGTGGGTAATGGTTGGCCGGCGTTGATCCCATGCAGGATGAGGCTTCAGCTTATCATCCAATCCACCGAGGCTTTTCGCTTTGCAGCACTGCTAACCACCCTCACCCCCCCCCCCTCCAAAGGCTGCAGCTCCAAGGGGAGCAGTGCCCTTCAGCAGGGCAGTGGAAGCCAAACCTCCCTAAGAGGGCTCCTGGGATGTCCCGCGAACATCTGTCCCCGAGACCCTGCACTCACGTTGAACTGGCAAGGATAACCAGAGCAATGCTCCACGAGTCAGTGTCTGCATCCTGGAAATGCTTAAATCATTAAATAATAGCCTAAAGATGGGGTTTTTTTTGTTGTTTTTGGCAGAAATACAGCCCCAGGAATTAATCCGGAGAAGTCCTGGGGAGTGGGATAGACAAAGCAAGGCTCAGTAGTTGGGCTTACGTAGCCACACCGGCTTGATAATTAGTGATTGCAGCGCAGGATCCGACAGGAAGAGACCATATAGCCTGTGCATCATTGTTTTATTGTCATTGTCCTTGTTGCACCCACAGCAATAACCATGTAAGCTGCAGTTCAGCTGGCAAATGCATCAACAGGGCTCTTAGGGCAGTACTGCTTGGGTTATTGGTTGGACTCCGTGTTCTCCAGGGTCGTCTCTGACCCACATGATTCTGTGATTCTGTAGGTTGTGTGAGCCCACATTGTCACTTGTTTATCTTTGTTACCCATCGTTTAAAACCTCCCCTCATTACTTGATACCTGAAGTGGGGCTGCTGGAAGAGGAGAACTTAAAAGGGCAGAGACTGGCAGGACAAGGGGGATGGAGTGAAGCTGAAGGAGGGAAGGGTGAGATGAGATATTAGGGGAAGCTCTTTGCAGAGAGAGTGGTGAGGGGCTGGAACAGGCTGCCCAGAGAGGGGGTGGGTGCCCCATCCCTGGGGATGTTCAAGGCCAGGTTGTCTGGGGCCCTGGGCAACCTTGTGTAGCTCCAGGCCTGGAGGTTGGTGGCCCTGCCTGTGGCAGGAGGGTTGGAGCTCTGTGATCCTTGGGGTCCCTTCCAACCCAGACCAGTCTCTGATTCTGTCATTCTGTGATCACAGCTAGTCGCAGGCTTGCCATGTTTTAGGACAAGCCAAGCACCCGATTCCTGGGGTGTCTTTTTTTCCTGCTATCTGAGACTTTTGGCAGCCACCAGGAATTCACAAAAACATTTCTGCATCTGTAAACCTTCAGATCTGCAGCAGCGCGCACCCAGCTGCTCAAAACCCTCTTGTTTTCTGCAGGTTATTTTCTCTTCTGCTGTATCTTGGTGGTCACAGGGACCCAGGGACCGTCCCTGCTCTTGGCTCGGTTGCAGCCAGCCCAACCCTGGTGTTAATAAATTCTTTCCAAAGCTGTGGATGCTCATAAATCAGGATTTGGTGGGACAGGCCAAACTCCGTCTCCAGCACACTCAAAACACGTCTGGCAGTAGGTCAGGCTGGGTCAGGGGGAGGTTTAGGGATGGGTCCTGGGAAGGGGGTAGCTTTGGAAGAGAGATTTGGATGGTCTTACCCCTCATTTACCAGCAGTGATTTGTCTCACTGCAGAACTTCCTCCCGCCCAGCTAAGGCGGCAACGGGAGTTATGGGAAGGACCCAGGAGTAACTGGGAAGAACATGACAAAACCAGTTCAGCTTTTCTGTGGCAGAAGGCACAAACCAGCTCATGGTTTTTCCCCTGTGCCACAGCGAAACAACTTAGAGCAATGTCTGGTGATGGTGGAGGACTGAACAGCGGGCTGAGATACTTCTAATTTAGAGTCCCACGCAAACACCCAGGAAGGAACCCATCACCCATCACAGGACATTTGGGGGATGCAGTGGGCAATCTGCCCTCCAATACCAGGGGTTTACAAGCAGGTTGGTCACTCCCCAGGAGCAGACACTCCACCACTTGACCCTGGCTGTGTTTACCAGTGTGGATGTTGCTTACCATGGCTGAGAACCTCAGCTGTGGGTAGAAGGGCAGAAAAAATGAGCAGAGGGGCCCATAGCACTGGGATGGACCTACCTTGGCTCCTGAAGGTTCATCCATCTGGGACACTGAGGTGCTGGAGTGTGTCCAAAGAAAGGTAATGGAGCCTTGAGGGGACTGGAGCACAAGTCTGACAGGGAGGAGCTGAGGGACCTGGGGATGTTCAGCCTGGAGAAGAGGAGGCTGAGGGGAGACCTGATCTCTCTCACCAGCTCCCTGGAAGGAGGGTGTAGCCAGGTGGGGATTGGTCTCATCTCCCAGGTGCCAGGCAACAGGACAAGAGGAAACAGCCTCAAGTTGTGCCAGGGGAGGTTTAGGTTGGAGATGAGGAAAACCATCTTCAGCCAAAGGGCTGTCAAGTGCTGGAACAGGCTGCCCAGGGCAGTGGTGGGGTCACCATCCCTGGAGGGGCTCAAAAAATGTGCAGACACGGCACCCTGGGACATGGCTTGGTGGGCATGGTGGTGTTGGGTTGACAGTTGGACTCGGTGCTCTTAGATGTCTTTTCCAGCCTTAAGGATTCTGATTCTATGATTCCATCCTCTCCAGCAGCAGGCCTACAGGACCATGACCTTCACACACCCCCTCCCCTCCAAACTCTCCTGGTAAATCAGAGACCATAGCTGTAGCTTGGACTTGTTCCTGCCAAAATCCTCCAGCCCAATCTTTGATCCTACAGAAACCTCCAGGCGTTTCTCCTCATCCATCAGCCCCATGAATAGAGGAGAAACACCATGTCACCCCAGTAGTTAATGTACACTGGGGCGTGAAGACCACCCTGCAAGCTCAGAGATCAATTTTGAAATTGTCTTTTTTTTAAATTTTTTTAAAAATATTTTTTGTTTTTAAAATTCTGGGCACCACAAGAGGTCAAATTCACCTTCCCAAGCAAGCCTGGAAGATGCCAGATTTTGTAAATCAGCAGCTACCAGGCAGGAGGGTGAGAGCTTGAAAAAAAAAGCCCCAACCCCCTGTCAGGAGATGGGTTACCAAAAACCTGTCTGGTGGTAATTACACACGTCCTCGTCGTCAGTCGTCTGATGGAAAACTGGTTTGAGGGCAAACGCTGTAAAATACTGCTCTGGGGAGAGAAAGAAGACAAAGGTTGTGAAACCCAGCCGGTGGATTGTTTTACAGCTGAAGGTAACTTCTTTCCCCAGGGCTGTGTTTTACAACTCCGGAGAGAAATCCAACCCCAGCTCCGCAGGTCTGCGCTGCTCCTCTTTTAACGCACAAAAATGCAGCGTGGTGGTCAGAAAACAAGGGTTTGTGCTGATTTCCTAGAGATAAGTGCAGTCCCTTTGGGTTTTGTGGTTTTGTTTTTTTTCCTGAAGCCTTTGGGAGAGGGGTTGCCTGGCCTCTGGAGGCTGCAGGTGCCCCTCTGCCTCCTGGTTTTCAACAGTCTTCGCATGCGGGCTTTTGGAAGCAGCGCTGTGGGGACTCATGGGGGGGGGCAGGAGGGTGCTAAGCCCAAATAACCCAGCTCTGCTGCCTGGGTTCTGTTTTTCAGCCCAATTTAACTGTTTCCTCCCCATCTCTATCCTGTGATTTAAACCTCTCTTTGCCATCCACTCTGTTTTGGCAGACAGGGCTCCTTCTTTCCAGCTCTGCGCTCTCACGTTTGGCCACCTTGAAGCCTTTTCCACAGCTGAGGATGTGTCCTCCTTGGGAATGATGAGTTGTCCTTGTGCCAGCCCCCATCTGCCCTCTCTCTTTTTTGGGGGGACAAACCCTGGTCCCTGCATCTCCAGTGCAAACACTGAGCATCTTGTCCAAGGGCCTTCTGCCTTTTTTTTTTTTTTAGCTCTTCCTGCTGCTGCAAATACTGTGCCTGGCTCGTGCTAGTTCTCCATCCCAAAATCCCACTGACAATCAGTGCTGCCCATGTGCATGGCTGTCACCCATGGAAATGCTGTGAGAAGGTTGCATGGAGCCTCATGGTCCCCCCACATCCCTCCTCACACAACCCATTGCTTCCCAATTCCTCCCCTAATTACCCTCATCTCCACCTAATTGCCTCTGTGGTGCCAAATCAAAGCACTGCTCCCAAGGGAAGCAGTGGAAAAAAGAAACCCAGAGGAGCCCTGAGCAAAGGCAAGTCCCACCACAGGCTTCTCATGGAGACGTGGCCCAGCCCAGGGTGGCCCTGGCTGGATGCATCAGGGGATAAGCAGCCCCATGGGATGGTGACATAGCATGGTTATCTCCAGGAGCTGCTCCCATGAGGTGGCTGGGGCACATGGCCTCGTGCTTGCTGTCCCATATGGACATGGCAGCTGGTGGGGAGGGGGCTTGGATGACACCCTGAGTGGTGCCCATGTCAGGTACTGAGGGCTGGGTAGAGCAGGACTGACCAAGCTCTCCCCATGCTGCCCTCAGCTCAGGCCTGGGTCAGTCCCAGCCCAGGATGAGAAGGCAAAGGGCGAAACTGCAGTTGGTTTGGTGGGTGCCACACTGTGTGGAAGGACCTCCAAAATGATTCCATGGTTCTGCTCTGCAGTGGGGTTGCTTCAAGGGCTTTTTTGGCACAGTTCCGTCCCATGCCAACTAGCTGGGCCTCCAGGCAATCTTCCAGCACCACCAAGGGGCTCATACAGACCTGACCCTACTCCTAATCCTGCTTTTTCTTTCATGTGGCCACCCCATTGTGGAGCTGAATTCGCTTGCCTGGATGCTCTCCAAGGGACCTGTGAGCCAGAGCTGTGTTCCATGTCCCTGACCCCAGCCCCGTGCGTTGTGCAAGCTGCTGGCTGCTGGTGAAGGTATGTGGGTGTTGCAGGGAGCACGTAGGGGGCCGTGCACCTCACTGAGGGGGTGACAGTCCCCTCCGGGACGCAGGAGGTGGTGGGAGCAGCAGCACAAGGACACGGTGGTGGAGGTTGCACATCGAGCCCCCAGCAGAGCTGCGGAGGGACGAGCGGCACGGCATCACTCCTGGGCAAGCTGTGTTTCCCAACGAGCCCATCAGCTCTTCCCAGAACAGATGGGAGACTTGTATCGCGTGGTGGTTTCACCTCCCAAATTACTCAAGAGTTAGTAGAAACTTTACCAGAGCGAACCTTCTAATTTTAACAAAGATGCCTCCTAGATCACTGACAAATTTAGAGAATGCACAGAGCAGACTCATTTCCTGGAACGGGAGCTACTGGAGAAAAAGTCCCTCCAGGCTGGCTCCTAACTATGACACATTTGATAGCCATTCAAGGACTACTGGGAAACATGTGTCATTTGTCTCCATGAAGCTTCAGACAGGGTTTCATCATCAAGTCTGACTGCTCAGTGAAATAAAACCAGCTAACATCTACTAGCAGCGAAATAACCTCTGGTATTTACATAGGATGTGTCACGAGGGTGATTTAATTTATTATTATTATTATTATAATTATTATTATTATTTTTAAGGCTGAGGTTTTATATATGGGTGCAAAGTGGCTTTATGCTGATTGCACCTCCTTGTTTTCTTTCCTCCTTTGCTGGGTGACCCGCGCTGTCCCACGAAGGGTGGCACAGACTGTGGGTGTGCCCGAGCCCGACAGGACCGTCAATGAACTTTGGCACCTTAAACCGTGGAAAACCCGACATGCCAGAGGGAGGGATAGGTGCCCTGGCGTCCCGGAGATCGGATTGCCCCGGGGGATTTGCTGGGAGTCCCATGACGAGCCTGGAAGGGAGCCCAGACGGCAGGGCACCGACGCGCTTTCCACCCAGGGCGTGCAGCCCAGGTCTCCGGAGGACAACCGGTGGCCTCTGTCCCTTACTGTCACCCTTGTGCGTGCAAACCCCAACCCCACATCAGCCCAAGGCCTGGCCTGGGAGGGGGGTTGGGGGGTGATGCACCACCCTACCACGTGGGACCACCCATGCTTGGGATGAGGGCAGGTGGCAGCAGGTTGCCCCACATTTGCATCGCTGGTCTAAGGGGACCCTGTACCTGCCTACAAGGGGTATTTAGCACAGCTTGACCTGCATCGCTCACCCCACAGGCAGTTACCTGGCCCTGCTGCCCCGGGGTGTTTTTTAGGACAAATCTTGATCTCCAGCCATGACCCACTTTCCCTGTGCTGCCTCGGATGCACGAGCCACCCTGATCACTCCCAGGAGCTGCAGCTCTGGCCACCAGCTTCATGCACCCTCCCCAGCCTCGCAAGGTCATCTCAGGTCCTCAGGGTCTCCTGCTGCTTTGTTTCACCTCCAAGGCATCAGGTAGGACCTCAGCACCAGCTGTTTGGCAGGCAGATGAGGAATCCAGCAACTCAGAGGGGGTTCTTTTTAATCTTGCCCATCTCAGCTTCGCCGTCCTTGCGTGCCGTCCTTGCCCCAGAGCTCTGCCTCCAGGAAACGCTGTTATCAGCCACCCCCATGGTCTGCTCCATTCCGAGCTCCCCACCTTGCTCCTGGGGCGCCCGGTCCCGATCCGATTTCTACAAGAAGCAGATAAGGCAGAGGAGGGAGCCTGGTCACCCTGCTGCTGTCCCCTCTGGCTCACAAGGGACAGATGTCAGCGTGACAGGGACACTGGGATGGGGTTGGTACTTGCAACTGGGAAGGTATAGCGTGGGTAGCCTGAGGTCCCCAGCCCTTTGGGGCAGCTGGGTGGCACTGGGACTGAAGGACCTGGGGGATGGGGGGGGAGCGGGGGGGAGGCATTCGCCATCCTTGTGAGTGCACACCCAAAACTGTCCACTTTCAGAGAGAGGGTTCAAGTTCAGCTTGGACCAAGTGGGCTTTTCCATCACTCAGTCTTTCATCCCCCTGCATGTGTAAGGGTTTCCCTTCCTTTCCTCCCCAAAAGCTCCAGCACAAGCTCACACCTCTTCCTTCCCTGAAGAACCCCCTTTGCACCCATCTCCACCCCTCCTCTGTAACAGCAAAAACGGCCAAAATGAGTGGAAAACCCCCACAAATAGGTGGTTAGGGACCACACATTGCCCCTTGGCTGCTCAGTGACAGCTGACTGGCGAATGCCTTTAATTAAAACTAAATGGTTAATAGGGAGCTGAGCAAAGGTCTCCGCTTGGCTCCCGACCCAGGTGCCAATGGAAATCGTGCCGAGGGCTGCAGTGCTCAGTGTCGTAACCGCCAGCCTCCGCCGTGTCCCTTTGCCAGGCCACTGACATCACTGCGAAATCTTGCTCCCAAATACTGCTGCCCTGGTGCAGATTAACCTATGGCTCTGGGGTGGGACGTCCCCCACGGGCATCTCCCACCCGTGGACCCCCTTTCCAAAAGGGTCTCCTTTGCCTCTGACCTGCAGGTTTGGTGGGAAATTGTGTTTTTAAGTCCAGGGGGCGAGTTATCTTTTGGCTATTGTCTATTTGTGAGCCAAAGGAAAAAAAAAATGTGGAAAAAAAGAAGGAATTACCCAATACAGAGCAGTTTCCCAAGGTTGAGAAGCAGGAGGATAGATGTAATAATTAATCGACAGTGTCTGGCAGGAGTTTTGCTCACCTAAAACAATCCGGTCTAAGGGTCACTACACAAAGGAACTTATGAAAGAAAAAATGTTGTCCTGACCTGAGGCAGGGAGAATGAGGGGAAAAAAAATATAGGAGGAGGAAGAAGGTGAAACAAGGAGTGAAAAAGCCACCGGGATCCCACAGGGAAAGTCATGCCTTCTTCCCGACCCTCTGCCCCTCACAGTCCCCCAGTGCCTGAGCATCTTCTCCCTCACAAGTAATGGGCTCACAGGACACGATGAAGCATCTCAGGTGTCTGAACTCCTCCAGTAGCCACCCCTTCCCAGGTCTGAGCATGTTTGCCCCGGAGAGCCAGGCTCTGGGGGAGACTCACACCCCTGCCCATCATTAGTGGAGACTTCTGGTCTCCAGAATGAAGCCCACTCCATGGATGCATCACATCCTTCCACCTCTTTAAGCAATGGTGGGCTTGAAACAGAGCCTTAGGAAGTTTGGTTTGGGGTCCTCACCCTTGATGGATCTGACACTGTCAAAAATGTTAGTGAAGATTTAGTGAAATGTACTTTAAGTGTGTATTTTAGTCTCAAATGGTCTGAGTTGGAATCTGCAGAAAGCCAAACAGAGCTCTTTGATCAAAACCCCTGTGCTGCCTGCAGACATCACCACCAAAAAACACACCTTTCAAGTCAGAGAAAGAGAGGAGTTCTGTCCTTTCAAAGTTCGTCTCTTCATTCAAAACATCCTTAGTGCAGACACAGGGACCCACTGGTTTATCATACAGACCCAAGGCCAGATCTTCAGAGGGAGAAAAATATTGCTGGCCCCAGGTGTTTGGGGAGTCTGATGTCCTTTGCCTGAAGCAGAAACCCACTGTGCACTAATGGCTGTCACTTGTCTCACAGGCAATACTGTTTCTGCAGTCCCAGGGCCCTTATCTTCCTCCGAGTCAACTCGGAACTATTGACAAATAGTTCACAAAATATTTTTTTTCTTATCAAAACATCACTAGGGGAAAAAGAACATCACTAGGAAATGGATGTGAAGCGTCCCTGCTTTGATCTAACACCTGCCCGGCCTGCCCTGCTCCTCCAGGGACTTCACACTGTTTTTTCAGAGGACCCTGCAAGGATCAGTCTGGGGGGGGGGGAAAGGGGGGGGGGGGGCGGGGTGGGTTGCCCAAACCCACTTAGATCTCAGAGGGATTATGAATTTCAAATTTCAGGTGGATGCTTCGCAGTCCCACAGGGTCCTCATGCACCTCCAAACGCTGCTTGGGAAGTCTGGGGAACACCGAGTGACAGCATCTCATTAAACCCCTGTACCCATCGCCCCCCCCAAGCCCCTGTAGTCCCCCCAAGCCCCTACAGTCCTATTGCAATGTGGTGCTTGAGAAGGACTGCTCCTAACACACCTGTCCATCACCCCTGCAAAGCCATGAAGAGGTGGCAGATGGCTGGACAACAGCTGCTACCTTCTGTAATAACAAGAAGAACGAAGCTATGATAATAAACAGTGTTTACCTGATTAAGTAGCCTCTCACGAATGCCAGACAATGGTTAACTAATAAAGGTGGTGAACTAGTGATAGAGGGAGTGTAGGGGAGAGTGCATCATAGAGTGCTCAGAAAATTAAGAGATATCCCAGAAAGGAAGATTAAGGACCTGGGCATGTTTGGTCTAGAGAAGGGAAAAAAAGCAACCCAACCAGCGAGGGGACATAATATATGATAAAATAAAGTTACTGGGAGAAAGGGAAGAAACTCCTCATCAATGCAGAAGAAGGGTTAAGAAGTCATTAAACTGCAGGAAGGAGGATGCAGCCTGAGTGACAGAGGGTGGTTTGCTGGTAGGGGGGATAATTAAGGCTGGGAAAAAATGCTTGGAATATTAGAAAAGTTTAACTTGAGATACTGAAGATGGTGTTGGAAAAACACCAGCCATGGCTGGTTTAAGGACAGCTGAAGTCGCCCTTGGGTTTAGGGGTGGACTAGCTGATTTTCCCTGGTCTCTTCCAGCTGAATTTTCCATTATTCAGTGGGGGTTTTTTTCTATTCTTGATTGGGTTGTGTTTCGAAATTTAAAGAACTGTCTTGCTTTAGCATCTTTTTTTCCTTGACTGTTGACAGTCTTCCTGTGTGGAAGACCTCTTCTCCTCCACCAAGGCCAGCAAATCTCTGAAGGACACGCACCCCAAACACACAGAGGGGCCAAAAAGCCCTAGAGCAGAGATAACTAAAAACAAACTCCAGGGATTTAAGTAGACAGTTATTCCAGATATTTAAGGTCCAATGATGAACAGATGGGAGCCCGGTTCCTAAAATGTCATCTTTCAGAGATGTACACAACCCTGAACATGGGAGATGAAGACTTGTTTCCATGACACGTGTTGATAGTGCGGGCTTTTGCATTCCTGGCACAGATAAAGACCTTTTGATATTTCTCAAGCTTAAGCTGCAAGGACAGACCAAATAATAGTGACATGGTGATGAAGAAAAAGCAGACGGTGCTTCACATCTCGGAGCTTTTTACGGAGGAGACATGTGGCATGGAGAACATGCTGAAGAAAGCCGGGTCTGGAGAGCCTTGGCTTGGGAAGGTCCCAAAAATGAATGAGGTTTTAAGGAGGGGTTACAAGATGAGGGTGAGCAGGGAGCGGTTAGGAGGAATTTTAATTAACATCAGCGTTAGCACTGTTATTTAATAAGGTCCAAAAAACATCTGAGAGCAATGAAAGCTGAAACCGGTGTTTTCGGAGCAAACAGAGGCAAGTGTGGGGCTGGGGGAGCACGGTTGGCTTCCTGGGAGATGAGGGGCACCTGAAGAGGTGGAAGAGAAAAGCTCAGAGATGAGGGTTTGGGGATGGAGCAAGGACTGAGCATCCTCAGAGTAGATGCACTCTCTGTGTGTATCTATGCTGGCTCCTAGGCCTGTGCATGGTGTTGGGGCACCACTAGCCACACACGGTGACATTTAGGGAGGCAGGACATCAGCGGTTTCAGAAACTGAGGGTGCTTTGGGGACTCAGACACCCCCACCTGAGGTGCCTGGCACCATGAGGGTCTGCTGTCTCCCCTGCCGAAGCAGCTGAACCCTGTATTTGCGAAGGGGTGACAAGGCACGAAATGGAGGAGGCCAACCTTGGGTGGTGATAAATGGGGAGCCAGATCTGTGAGACAAAGGTGGGACGACTGCAATGCCTGCAGCTACCCACTGTCAGCTCTCCTCCCCAGGACCCTGGCATGTGTTTTGGCCTCACTGGAGAGGACACCATGGGCCACGGAGGGGTGTGCCGGCCCAGTAACCCCAACAGCGAGCACGGGAGACAAGGCCCAGCTGAGCCGCGCACAGCGTGCAGCACACCCGCCTCGACCGTTCAGGCTCTCCCCATGCCCGGACTTGTCGATGGGGTTGTTCAGAGCAATGACATAATTACAGTTTCAATAGCAGATTAATAAGAAGTGGGGTTTTTTTAGCAAACTCTGAGGCATGCCTGAACTGGAAGGGCATTTCACCTCCCCGCTGCCTGGGAGCTGAGGGTGCCATACCCTCTTTGATGTCTCCTGGCATGGAGGTTTTTACAAACACCGGCAGCGGCGGAGGCACTAATGTGCCTGCTGCAACTCCCCTTCCCATGGCGCATTCTCCTCCGTGAAGCCACGCAGCTTTCATCTCCCATACTCAGTTGGGCAACGGGTGTATAAATAGACTGAGGAGAAGCCATCTCCAGCCTCGGAAATAAACAGCTTCTGCTCACAGAGGAAAGTCATTCCAGACGCCATCAAAGGCGCAGGGGCTGATAAACTGAGATGAAAGGGAAACTGAGGCAGGAGCAGCTTGCCTGAGGTCGTTCAGAGTGTTTCTGCAATGAGACAGGCTTAGGGGTGCATCTGAAAGGCTGCAGCAGTGGGAGGAACTGGCAGAGCGAGGCTACCATGGACCTCTGCATAACTGTGAGGCGTGAAGGAACCATCGCACCCAGATACCACAAAACAAGCTTAAAGTCCAGCTTTTAGGGTTCTGGGGCAGACCCTGATATAAAACAGCTTAAAGGAAAAACCACAAAGGGACAGAAATTTGTTGCCTCTGGAGGTGATGGCTATGGAAGGACACGTCCATATCCAGTGTGACTTCTTGCCTCGGTGTAAGGTCCCTTATTTTTCTCTTCCCCCATCACTTAGCCCAGCGCAGCTCACTTGGACCAGGTGACTCTCTCACATCATTCAGGTTAGGAGGTTTCAGTGCCTGCAGGAGGAGTTTTTGCATATCCCCGGGCATGTCCCTCAGCCACTCCCATCAGGAGTCCCATAGCCCAGCCAAGCCCTGCCAACATGACCAGTTAAAAATAAGTAAATAAATAAATTTTTAAAAATCACCTGGATCCTCATGCTGACTTACAAGTCAGGGTAGCTCCTAATAACCCTTTTATTACCTCCTCCATCCACCCTCTGACTCTTCAACCCTCACTTTTAAAATGTTTTCTGCAGTTGGGGGACTGAAGAGCTGAGCCTGCCTTCAGCTTTTTCATGACCAGGCAGCTCCTGAAACCTGGAAGATGATTGCAAGCCTCTGGCAGATACCCAGGAGCCACCCAGCACAGACCATGGGTGGGAGCTCTGTGCAGAGCTTAAAAAAGCAGCTGAGACTTCAGGGCAGAAAGGTTCAACTGAGATGTACTCTCCCCTGTGGTTTCCTGCTCTTCACATCCACTACCTCCACTTTCAGGCCCATTTGGGACATTCCTTGAATTCTGCCTTATCATGCTCCCATCCCCTTTATTGCTTCAGCTGAGGTTGTTTGACTGGACTGTCCATCTCGACTGGAAGGAGGTGAATGTCTTTGAAGCTTCTGAGCTCTGAACACCCAATATCACCCTGCCTCCATCTTCCTGGAGTTTCCCAAGCTAGGAGCAGGTCCGTATCTGGAGATCGGTTTCCTGTAACAAAGCAGGTCCCTATCTAGAGATCTGTTTCCCTGCAACAAAAATATGCCCCAGGTGAGAAATTTGCCTCCTGAACTCAGGGTGACCTCCGAGAGCTGAAAGGGTTTGGATTAGGAACATCAGGGTTGACTGTGCTGAAAATCAATCCAAACCTCTAGCCCTGCTGCCAAGAGTGATGATGCACGCCTGCAAAAGATGTCAGGAGTCCCAAGAACTGTTGTTTTTATAGGATACCCACCAAAACATTGGTGCCTGCTGATGGTCCAGCCCGACAGGGTCTCTCTTTAGGCCAGACAATGATCCTGGCCGTGGGTTGAGGCCCCGCTGTCCCTCTCTCCACTGGCAGCAGACGGAGCCAGCAGCACCTCCAACTCTTGATGCTGCTGCATGGGCTTAATGCTCCACCAACTGCAGCCTCATGGTGTGTGTGTCCCCTCTCTCTCAAAAAAAAACAACCCTAAAAAGGAAAAAAAAAAAAAAAGGCCTGAAGGGTTAAAGTAACAATGAAAGTTTTACGAGTCCAGGCTCCAGATGTTGCAGGCAGGAAGATGAAAGCAATCCCCTCTGCCTGGTTTAGTGGAAGCACTAAGCCCTTAATAGTCAGCCCTGCAGAGGCGATGCCCTGCCTCCAGCCCCTGCCCGTCTCCCTCTCCCCGCTGGAAGCAGTTCGGCCCAGGAGCCCGCAGGCAGCGAGTCACTGCACGAGGCCTTTCTGTCCCACTGCTCCCTCTTGATCAATTATTAAAACCAGAGAACTCTCCAACCATGAAATTCATCCCAGCTTCCCCATGGCGTGCTGGGCCGGAAAAATCACACCGCGGGGCCTGCGCTTCCAGGGGAAGAGGTAAATACCACTTCCAGTGGGTGGGTTTTGGGGTGCTGGGTCATTTCCAGGGGGGTGGTTTTGTTGGCACCAATGTTCTCCCTTGGCTCTGGTGGCCACCTCAGCCCAGCATCCTCCCCGACCCCTGTTTTGTAGGTCCCACCACCCTCCCAGCTACCCCAGCTCCTGTCAAGGCCAAGAAGGTTGGTTGCCCTTCTCTCACCTCTGTTGGGGTCTAGCAAACGCCTTGACTTTCTGCTTTGT
This sequence comes from Gallinula chloropus, assembly GCF_964237585.1. Taxonomy (NCBI): domain Eukaryota; kingdom Metazoa; phylum Chordata; class Aves; order Gruiformes; family Rallidae; genus Gallinula; species Gallinula chloropus. The sequence goes on from NC_140089.1 coordinate 87,463,587, forward strand.
TTCACTGGACCTCTTCTACAACAGCTTTTTTGCTGTTTCCCTCCTCTTGCAAGACCTCAGTTTTGTTTTGCCCTGCTGATGGGCAGCAAAACACGTTTCCTGACCCGTTTCCACCAGAGGTTGGCTCTAAACTGACCTAACAAGTTTCGGTAGGTGTGATACTGAGGGCCAGTTCCATCCCTTCGCTGGCTGAATGACTGGACCCTGGGCTGTCCTATTCCTTTCTTTGCAAGATGCCTGCTGTAAAGCACATACCTTTGGAATTAAAATGTGATTATTCATTATTTTAAGTGTATCCATGTTGGCACTCTGACCTGGGTGGCTGTAGGGAACAAAAGGGGGGACCCCCCTCAGCTCTCACGCAACTCCCCAGAGGTCTCTGGTGGCCCGGCTCCAGCTGCGGGTACATCTATGCCTGGGAATAACTTAGATATTTTCTCCAGAACAGAGGATATAAATACACCCATGGCAATGCCAGTGCTAAGTATTGCCACTACAGCAAAATTAGTGGTTAGTTCCTTGCAATGTATGGGATTTTTTTTTTCCCTTTTCCCCCCGTGCGTGTTGTAACCCTGGTAACCGGCAGCACCCATACCCGTCGCCTGACTTACACTCCTTTGTTCCCTGCCTGATATGAAGAAAGACTGGTAACACTTCGGCAGCTGCTGAGAGCTAGTGAAACCAGACGGATTTTCCTCTCCAGAGATGCTCTGACACCCAGCGGGCCTCGGCTTCCCTTTCTTTAGCCCTAACCCAGATGCAAGGCTGCAGGCGATGGAGCCCAGAGCTTTGAGCAGATGCCTACAACATCAGATTCCACCTCCCCACAAAGCCTACAGACTGAGCTGTTGGGTGGCTGGGTGGGGTGAGGGTGAAAGGGGATCCCCCACTTGTTTCAGCTCAAACAGGTGTGTGTCTACAGGAGGCATTTCATGGGCTTCCCATCCTCTGCAGTAAATACATCCTTATTTCATGTACAGGAAATATCACACACCAGGGCTGGGATGGGGACATCAACATCCCTTTGGACAGAGTATGTCAGCCACTGGGCTAAAGTGCTACTTCTGCTTGGTCCTGTTGTTTCTTGTTCACTGATCAAATGAGCATCTCAAGAGCCTGGGCACCAAAAGACCACTTCCCCAGGGCAAAAACGTACCCTTGCTCTCACCATGGAGTCCTTCAAGGAGAACGAGTCATGGTACAGCTTGACCTGCTTCTTTGCCAGGACAGCTGCTGCTTTCCTTCTTCTCCTTCCACCCAACCTTCTTCATTGCTTAATGAAGCAGGAACTGAATTCCCCCTCAGATTTCCACCAAGTTTTCACTGACGTTGTGAGAAGGTTCAGGAGCTGTTTGGTGTGTACCTGGCAGCCAGGCAGATACGTGAGCATTGGAGACTCTTGGGTTTCAGGAACCAGAGTGTTTTACATAAAAAAGACGACAGTCACATTGATTACCAGGAGAATATATGCAGTTTATGAGGCTGGTCCAGTCAGTGTGACGAAGAGGAAATGGCCTGGGGTTTTCCACCAAAGCTGATGACAGGGACAGGCTGGTAAACGTGTCACAGCGGTGACTTCCCTGTTAACCACAAGATCTACCTGAGCCTCTCAAGTGTTTTGGTTTTTGTTTCATTTCATCTTCAAACCACCCAAGAAGTCGCATGATGACTCACTGGAGTGCCCAGAGATGTCCCTTTTGGCTCCCTTGTGCGAAGGCACAAAGGCTGGGCAGGGACATCCTCCTCTTGAAGCCTGGTGACACAGTGGGGTCACAGGGGTTAGACCTTTCTCACTGTGGACTGCGGGGTGGGATCTGATCCTGGCCTTGTCGTCATCCCCAGCGCAACACCTCTCATTGCCACTCACACCTAGGGCTTCTTGGGGCAAGGTCTTTTTAATGCCCAGCCCAAAAAAGCTCAGGACCTATGTGAGCCTCTGTGGTTGTACAGTCAAATGGCACAGGAATCGCTCTATCCACCGCCTCTTGCTGTGAACACACTGTCCACTCCACTGTCCCAGCCCATGTTCACCTCCTTCTTTAAACGACCAGACATCTATCCTCACTGTGACATCTTGTCTCCAACGTTGTGCCCAGTAAAACAGGACCTATCTTTAAACATACATTGACAGCACAAAGCAACAGCGGGTTCCAAGTGGGGGGTGGGTTTTATTAATTCATCTTTAGCCAGTTCTTCATCACTTTACCTCCAGAAAGCCCTTGCAGACCTGGACGTGCACAAAGAGACCCGACTGAGTTACAGGCTGCAGGCTGAGTTATGTTCCACTGAAGCAGCCTCACGCCAGAAAACATTGAGAGCAAAGTACAAAGAGCATAAAGCAAATACTTTTCCAAGGACTCACCCTTTGAATTGTGTGGAGCCACCAAACCATAACCACTACATCACCCGGCATGGACGGGAGGCTCCATTCACCTTGCTTGCTGCAAAACAAGAGCCCACAGATGCCTTGGGGTAGCTGGGTTCCCCCCGATTCTGAGCAGCACCTACATGAGACTGGCATGGTGGCTCTGCACCAGGATCCCAGTGGAAATCTATTTTCAACTGGTTCTCCCATGCGGAAAACCGCAACCCCCAGATATTGGAGGACCACCTCCTTCCCCTGCAGTACATGAGCCATTAAAGGCACCATCCTTTATCAGAAGTTGACAGTCTGAGCATATTTCACGTATGATTTAGCAGGAAAATGTAACATTGTTTGACCCTTCTTTGTTGCACGCTTCAATTACCGCTCAGCAAGGCTGGGGAAGAAAGGGCCCAGCCGCCCTGTGATTTACTGCGCCGCAGTATTTCATGACAAGATGGAGCACCGATTGCGCCGGGGCCGCGGGCCAAAGCGAGAGTGCAGCTCACCAGAACAGGCGGATTTCAGGCGTCCCGGACTCCCAGAGAAATCCTTCCCTAAGGAAGAGAGGAGGGACACACGTCCGGCTGTACACTGGGAAATCAGAATCAGAGAATCAGAGAATCACAGGCTGTGTTAGGTGGGAAGTTCAAAGCCCATCCAGTCCCACCCCCTGCAGTGAGTAGGGACACCTTCACTAGAGCAGGTTGCTCAGAGCCCCGTCAAGCTGGACATTGAATGTCTCCAGGGATGGGGCCTCCACCGCCTCTCTGGGCAGCCTGTGCCAGTGTCTCACCACCCTCAGAGAGGAGAACTTCTTCCCAAGGTCTCATCTAAACCAGCCCTGCTCTAGTTGAACACCATCACCCCTCGTTCTATCGTTCCATGCCCTCACAAACAGCTCTTCCCAGCTTTCCCATAGGTCCCTTCAGGGACTGGAAGGGGCCCTGAGGTCCCCCCCAGAGCCTTCTCTTCTCCAGGCTGAACAAGCCCAACTCTCCCAGCCTGTCTTCACAGGAGAGATGCTCCAGCCATTGGATCATTTTTATGGCCTCCTCTGGACCTAGTCCAAGGGGTCCAATGTCCTCCTTGTGCTGAGCACTCCAGAGATGGACACAATATTCCAGGTAAGGCCTCACCAGGGCAAAGCAGAGGGGCAGGATCCCCTCTCTTGGTCTGCTGGCCAGAACTTCATACTGACTCAACCAGCCAATGCCTGAGCATCTGAAGTGAATGAGATTCCTGTGATTCCCAAGGAGGGAAGAGTGGAAGGCACTGCTCAGCTGCACGGAGCGTGATGATAAATGAGGTCCCAGGGCCACCACTGCTCTGCTGGAATACGTCCATGGATGTCAATGGGGTTGGTGGTGCCTGAATATAGGTGCTGTGAGTATGGAGCATCGTGTTGCTGCCCAGGAGTGACCTGAAGCCTGGATATCAGTGTCCTCATTTCGGAAAGAGCCATCTCTGCCCATGCCCACAGCTCCTCCATCCAAGGGCAGTTGAGGCTGTGGTTCTTCCTGCTCCTTAATTTGGGTGTTTCTGGACTGTCTAAACTTGACCAGACCAAGAGCAACCACGTAACTGTGCTACCTCCAGCACTCAGGTTTTACATAAACACGTGTGTTTAAGCCTGGCTTTGTGCCAGAGGGACTCGTGCAGTCAGAGGGTTACAAGCAGATGAAACCTGGTTGTACAGTGAGAAGGTTACAGTCGGATGAAACCTCCAGCTGGACAGCAGGACCCCAGCAGGACCACACTGGTCAGCGCTTGACTTTATGCAGCTGCAGCTTTTCCGAGCCCTAAAAAAATGTATTTATGGTGTTGGCAAACCCCAGCCAAGGGGAAATCTTCCTCACCTTAACCTCCAGCCTCTATTTTAACTGTCAGAGCACTTCCCTCTCTGTACCTACCAGCGCTGGAGCTGAACAGGCTCCCAGACGAGCTGGTGCTCAGCATCCTTCTGTCTTGTCCTTTTAATTTTTTTTAGATTTTTAAATTTTTTTTTACATTGGATGAGGGCTAAAATTAGCTCAGCAGGAGGTGAGGACTGGAACATTTTAGCTAAAGCTGTCGCGCTGAAGAGCCATAGTTCTGCTGATTATTTTCCAGCTCTCTCACTGCAAACGGTATTGCCTGGTCTTTTATTTTGACAGATGAGTGCAGGTCAAGATTCCATAAAATAAAAAGTGCTCCATGAGGCACTTCAGCTCATTCTCCAGATGACCACTGGAATGTTTGACTGAGAAAGCCATCTCCAGCTCAAGGTCCAGCCTTCTCAACATGTGTCCAGCTATGGCCAGGGGTAGTCATGTAGGATGAGGTGTAAAATAGGGTGTGTGTTGAGGGTACCTCAGGCCCAGCAGACCCTCATTGCACCATGCAAGTGATAAAACATCCCACCAGCACTGCACCCATCATGGGGACACCTCAGTAACTTTTGCTGTGTCATTTTTCCTCTTAGCATTATCACAGACTCATAAACGGGTTTGGGTTGGAAGGGAACTTTAAAGACCATCCAGTCCAGCCCCCTGCCACGGGCAGGGACATCTGCAGCCAGATCAGGTCACCCAGAGACCCATCCAACCTGACCTGGAAAGTTTCCAGGGATGGGGCATCCACCACCTCTCTGGGCACCCTGTGCCAGTGCTTCAGCTCCCTCAGCATAGAACATTCCTTCCTTATCCCCAGTCTAAACCTTCTTTCAGTGTAAAACCCTTACTCCTCACACTGTTACTACAAGCCCTACTAAAAAGTCTGTCCCCACCTTTTGTAGAAGCCCTTTTTAAATATTGAAGGCAACAATAAGGTCTCCTGGAGCCTTTTCTCCAGGCTGGACCCCAGCTCTGTCAGCCTGTCTCCATAGCAGAGGTGCTCCAGCCCTCTGATCAGCAGCCAGCCCCTTTTCAGTGTCTGTGGGGACAGGACAAGGGGCGATGGCCTCAAGTTGGAGCACAGGGAGTTCCACACCAATCTGGGGAAGAACTTCTTCCCAGTGAGGGTGAGGGAGCCCTGGGACAGGCTGCCCAGGGGGTGTGGAGTCTCCTTCTCTGGAGAGATTCCAGCCCTGTCTGGACACCGACCTGTGTGCCCTGTCCTAGGGACCCTGCTTTGGCAGGGGGTTGGATCTGATGGGCTCTGGAGGTCCCTTCCAACCCCTATGATTCTGTGACTCTGTGGCTTTTGTAACTGTTACGTATGCTGGAAAGCTGCTGTGAAGGAGTGCAGCATTTCCATCCTCTGCTTACAGGTCCCAGGAGGACCGGTGGTTCTCACGAGTGGAGATCCTGAGAAACAGCGAGGTCACATCTCATGGAACAATGAGTGGGGACCAGGACCCGCTCCAACCTTCAGGCCTCTAACTGCCAAGATTTGCTATGTATCTCATGGAACAACATGAAAACAACTGCAAAGCAGACCTCAAACTTTGGTATGCCCAGGTGACTCGTTGCTACTGTGGTGTCACACATGAGGGACAAAGCTTCTGGGTAAAAAAGCCATGTGTAGCTGCTAGCACAACACCATGGAGTGGGAAGAAGCATGAGTGAGCCCAACTCTCTCCATTCTCTTGTAACTCCAGAGTAAAAGCCACCTTCCAGCCAGCTGACTGTAACCCTGTGGCTGTTGACTTGATGGTTCCTAAACTTGGAGGGATCCTTCTAACCCCAGGTTCCTCCTGCACAGCCCTGCAGAGAAATGCTGCAAAAACTCACAGGGGTCAAGTTGTTTTGTCATAGTCTCCAGCTTTATCTTTCATCTGCAGGACCCTTGATGCCATGTTCCCCAGAGAAGTATTAAGGACACCAGTAGAAGCATTCTTGAGCTTCTGATGCTAGCTTGGCTGCTGGGCCACAGAGAAGGTGTGATGTGGCTCCTGGGTATTTCAAATCTGCTGGTGTGGGACAGTAATAGACCAGATTTTAGCAGAGTCCCCACATCTGTCCTTCCAAGTGTCTCTTAGTCCTTATCAAGCAACATGGGTGCCTCCATCACCCTCCTACCCTTCCATGTCAATTCCTGCTTGAAGGACAAGACACAAGAGCCTGGAAATTCAAACCCCCATGGTAACCTTGCACATGATCAAAAGCCATTTTACAGCTGATTGGCAGGCCCACTGACTTGAATCCAATTACAGGCACAATTCATTCAGAGCAAAGTGAATAAAGTGTCCCAATAAATCCCCCTGGATTGGGGACATCTCTGTTGAACAGAAGTGCACAGCACTGAGTTAACCTGGTCCAGATGCTTGCATCCTGACCTAACACTATGGCCATCAACCGTGCGAAGGATGGCAGAGGCTGGAAGTCCTGCTCCTGGCGTTGTGAGGGGGCTTACAAAGCCCTGTGGACCTTGCAGCCTCCAGGACTCTGGTGGTACCCATACAAGGTCCCTTCCCACAAGAGGTAGGAAGCTGCTGTTAAGGACCCTCTCCCTGGCAGAGGACACATGCAACCAGGATGTGACACACAGGCCTGGTGAACACTTGAGGGCAACTGAGAGGGGGCAAAAGGGAAAACCAGTGAGGCCCTTGACACTGTTTCCCAGGGCATTCTCCTGTGGTCACTGAAGCTCATGGCTTGGGTGGGCTCACGCTTCACTGGGTGAAACGCTGGCTGGGCCGTTGGGCACAAAGGGTTGTGCTAAACAGAGTTAAACCCAGCTGGAGACAGGTCACCAGCGGTGTTCCCCGGGGCTCAGTGCTGGGGCCAGTCCTGTCCAATGTCTTTATCAATGGCCTGGACGAGGGAGTCAAGTGTGTCCCCAGTAACTCTGCAGATGATACCAAGACTGGCAGGAGTGTTGATCTGCCAGAGGGAAGGCAGGCTCCACACAGGGGCCTGGACAGGCTGGATCGATGGGCCGAGGCCGACTGCGTGACATTCAACAAGGCCAAGTGCTGTGTCCTGCACTTGGGTCACCACCACCCCAAGCAAAACTCCAGCCCTGGAGAGGAGTGGCTGGAGAGCTGTCTGGAGGAGAGAGACCTGGGGGTGTTGATCAGCAGCTGGCTGAGTATGAGCCAGCAGTCTGCCTGTGTGGCAAAGGTGACCAACAGCATCCTGGCCTGCATGAGGAACAGCGTGGCCAGCAGGACCAAGGAGAGGACCATCCCCCTGCACTCAGCACTGGTGAGGCTGAACCTCGAGTGCAGGGTTCAGGTTCAGGCCCCTCACTACAAGAAGGACATTGAGATGCTGGAGTGTGTCCAGAGAAGGGCAGCCAGGCTGGGGAAGGGTTGAGAACACAAGTCTGATGGGGAGCGATTGAGGGAGCTGGGATTGTTTAGTCGGGGGAAAAGGAGGCTGAGGGGAGAGTTCATCGCTCTCTACAGCGACTTCAAAGGTGACTGTAGTGAGGTGGGGTGAGTCTCTTCTCCCTGGTAGCCAGTGACAGCACAAGGGGAAATGGTCTGGAGTTGTGTCAGGGGAAGTTTAGGTTGGACATCAGGAAAAATGTCTGTACTGAAAGGGCTGTCAGGTCCTGGCACAGGCTGCCCAGGGAGGGGGTTGAGTCACCATCCCTGGAGGGGTTTAAAAGAAGAGCAGAAGTTGCACTTGGTGACATGGTCTAGTGTTGGACCTAGTAGGGCTGGACAGATGGTTGCACTAGATGATCTTGAAGGTCTTATCCAACCAAAACCACTGATTCTGTGATTATCAGAAGCATGGGAGACAACAGGGATGGAAAGGAAAAAGCTTAGCTACCCACACACCAAGGTGGTCCCACACAGGCCTGGGATGGGTGTCCCCACCGCTGACCCCACACATTCTAGCACCTCTCATGCCTGCCTCACGCCCACCCCTGAAGAAGCCACTCAGCACAGCCTGGGATCAAGTGTAGGTTTTTTATTTTTTAATGGAACATAGACTCCTTTAGAAAAGACATTCAACTGGATGGCAACACCCATAGGAAAAAACACCAATCTCGTGTTCTCTTTTTTTTTTTTAATTTGGCATTTGTTATTTGCATTTATATTAAAGCAAAGTGCATCTTTCTTATTTTTTTTCTCGTTTATACACATTGCACAATACATAAATAATGATGCTTATAAAAGTCTTTGTATTTACAAGTAATAATATATTTATATATAACATAAAATACATTTTTTTTCTTTAATAAATCTCAGGGTTCTTTTTTAAGGAGTCCTTTTCTTCGTGTGTGTGTGTGTGTGTTTTATTTCCAAAGCACTACAATGCTAAAGTTCCAATGAGAATGCTCTCTTGTTCATTTTAAACCTTTATATTTAGAAAAATAGCTTATGTTAAGGTCTAAACATGCTCATTGAGCTAAGAACAGTGTAAAAGTATCATACTCGTGTATGAATTCAAGAAGAAATGAAAGCACAACTGCATTTCCAGATAGGATGGTACTGGGATAACCTGATCTAAGCAGGTTACAACAGACCAACTATCCTGAACACTATTTATTTTTTTTCTCCCCATATGTTTTTCATTTGTTTTGTTTTGTTTTGTTTTAGGCTTAGGCTTCTGTCGCTTTGCATCTCAGCGCAGATACATAAAGCATGGGCCATGCTTTAACAGAGGTTTCACCACTGTTGTTTTATCCCCTTACAACGATCTATGACCATAGATAAAAATAATAATTAAAAAAAAAAAAAAAAAGAAAACAGTGGGAGGACCACAGTGCTAAAACATGAACCCAGCGACAAGGAAAATAAAGTGAGAATCCAAAGGGTGGGCTTAAAGACCTGGCTGGGAAGGCTCTGCACCATCCCTTCAGGGCGGCACCCGTGGGTTTAGCACCGCTAAGGAGGAAAGGGTCCTTGGTGTCACCATCACCAGGGATGGCTGGCGGTTAAGGGAAAGCGGTGCGTAGTAAGTACACGTTTCATCTTCTTTCTTCATCCAAGAGAAGGAGCTGCAGCACGTAGCAAGTGGCTTCTGAATCCCCCATCGCGTAGGATAATCCTTTTCAGAGGCGCGAAGTAATTATTCACGTGCAATCCATGCCCCTCCCATCCTTCTCTCGCCTCTTCTGGAGTTATTGGTCGTTCACACTCTTTAAAAAATAGAAGTATTTATCAAAATACTCAAGGCAAAAGAAAAAAAATAATCTTTCCATAAGCTATTTCTCAAAAAAAAACAAAAACAAACACGGGTGGGAGGGGTGCAGGACAAACAAAACAAAACAAAAAGTCTGCATGAAAAGCAAGCACTCAGAAGGAAATAGTAGCAGCAAAGTAGTATAAATGTCACGAGTCTGCTCTTTCTCGAGTCATCGGTTATTAAAAATAACCTCCAACCAACATGGGCAGCTGCTGATGAACTGTCTCGTGTAGCACTGGCCCCAGCCTTTCACAAAGCTGATCTGAACAGTAAATCCGGTCCATGGCTGCTGCATGAACTCGTGGTCGTTGGGTCTCTGCAAGCTGTACGCCTTCTCGTAGTCAAAAGCCTTGATGGAGAAGCCGGGAAACACTTTGTGAACCAGCAACGTCCTGGAGTCGGGGTTGTCCAGTGTGGCCGACTTGATGAAGATGGGGTAACTGCTGCGGTTGTACACCCACACGCCGTCCACTTCCTTGGTGAGCTGGATGCCGTAGCCGATCTTGCTGCGGACCTTCTGCACCAGTTGGCTTTTGTTGTCCGAGTTGAGCTGTCCGAGGCAGAAACCATTCCCCTGAGGTAGATCATAGAAGATATCCAGGGAGGGCTCTTGGACAGAATACAGCCGACCCACACGTGTCTTCTCTTCCCAGTATGCCACCACGCACCAGTGTGACCGATCCCCCGGCTCCTGAGGAACTTGGGAATCTACAGAACACAAGGGGAAAAGGAAGAGAAGGAGAAATTGAGCACTGGTGGGGGTAATACAGCCCAAAAGAGATGTGATACTGGCAGGTCCTTGCCTGCCCATGCCTTCATGATGCTCTCCATGCATACACCAATGCCCACACAGCACATCCACTGCTTCCAAAACCCGTATGTTAAGGCCACTATTAGGTTGACTCAGCTTTGGGGGATTCCTGTGCTGCTCCAAGTGTCTACCTCTGGATGGAGGCAGGGGTCCTAAATCACCAGGTCCACCTTCAGAAGTGGCTTGAGACCCACCAGCAGCACCCATGGTACAGCAATCCCTCTGCCTATAACATCCCTAGGAACACCTTCAGTGCCAACAGGAGAGACAAGATGCTCCAGCCAGCTGCACCCAGCAAGACCCAAGCACCCTAAAACCCCTTTTGTGCCTGCAAGATGATGGATCCGTTTCCAAAAATAACAATAGGATACAAAACAGAGGTGCTGCTAAAAGACCAAGTACACTGAAGGCCACCCTATGGGACTGGATGGGAGAAGGACATGCCTGTTCCAGTTCATGGGGCTTTTCCCTGCTCAGGGGCAAAGCCTGGCTGATGGAGAGGATAGAGATGTCAGATGAAGCCCTGACCCGTGGGAAGTACCATCAGACAGCAGTAGGATGGGGATGTTACCAGAAATCTCATTTTTGGAAAAAAAAAAAAAACAAAAACCAGCTGAAAAAAAAACCCCAAATCCATTCTTGTAGCCCTTCTTTCAACCCCCTCACCTGTAGCTACCCCAGTGAGGATATGATGTGGGAGGTAAAAGCAAAGGATCTTACAGCTTGGAAACACAAAAAAGCCCCTTTTCCCAACAGATGATCCCTAGCAGCCCAGCACTGCTCGGCAGGTAATTCCTCCCAGCCTCTGCAGGCATGTTAAGACCTGGGAACTATTCAACTCTCTAACTGTGTTTGAAAAATAATAAAATAATAAATAAAAATGAAAAAAAAAAAAAAAAATCAGGCTGGGAATGCAAGTTCAGCAGTGCTACTGAAACAACCCCACACGCACCAGGCACTGAGGATGGAGGGTGACCCAGCAGCCCAAAGCTCTCCTGGCATCACCTTAGCACACTCCCCCCCGCCCCCTCAACCCACCACTCCCCCAGCACGGGTGATGACAGTAGCACACTGGCTGCCCTGTTTTCTATGGGTTTTGCCATTAAATAAGCCCATTTCCCCCGTGCAGGCATTTTTCTCCTCTCTCCCAAGCTGTCTTTCAAGCCCTGTGCTTTAAAAAAACCCCACACAACAAAAAACAACAACTTTCCCCCCCCCCCCCCAAAAAAAAAGCCCAGCCACACACTTTTAATTTCCTCATTTCTATGCCAGCAAGGAAAATATTTCTCCAGTTGCTGGAGGCAGCTACTAAAAATGGTCCTGACTGTGTGAGCCCCAAAAGAAGGACCCTTGCTCCTGGGTAGAAGTGGGGATGGGGGTTCCAGCAGCAAGGAGGGGGGGTCCCCAAGAAAGCATCTTTGTCCTTCCACCCCTCCTTTTCGGTGCCTTCCAAGACTTTGCTGTGGATAACTTCACATCCTCCTGAAACCTGGCATGACGTGAGTGGCAGAGGAGGGGCGGGGTGGGCAGCTTAGGACACCTCCCCCCTAACCAAATCAGGCTCCCCCTACACCAAAGAGGGCAAGAAACAACCCCAGGATGGTGTTTCCACCACCCACCCGCGAGACAGAGGAACTGGGCAGGGGGTGGGGAGGGAAGTCTAACAGATGGAGGACTCTCTGGGAGATGCTCCAAGATCCAGCGAGAGGGATGCTCCTGGATCCTGGGGGAGGATGCTCCTGGATCCAGGGGGGAGGACGCTCCTGGATCCATCCCCACATCAACAGCTAACTGCACCCCTCCACTGCACACTCCCCGCCTTCTGCCTGCCAGCAAGGCTCTGAGCTTGCTGGTTTTTGTTTTACAGCAGTTGAGGGAATTTTTGAGCAACAGCCACCGAACCCTGCTCAAATTCCTATAGGTTTTTATTTATTTCAACATAAAAGCATCCCTTTCAGGAGGAGGCGGGGAGGGGAGTAGGATGGGGCGGGAGGGGGGGAAGACTTTTTCACCTGATATTTGTGCTTGCATTAGCGAAGACCACTTAACAAGTAGCTCATTGCCACTTACAAAGAGTTATTTAATTGCCAGGGCATTTAAGAGAAAAAAAAAAAAAGAAGAAGAAAAAAAAAATAAAAAAGAAAACTGCCTTGGCTATGAATGAACAGACCTTTATGGAGGGCTGGAAGTTCATGAATGAATCCCACTAGGTTTTTCAATGACATGGGGTGACTAGACCTCAAGGACAAGTCTTAGGTAATCTGGGATTTATTTTTTTTTAAACTTTTTTCTATTTATTTTTTTTTTTAGGATCCGATGCCAGCAGGGAGTATAAATATGCCAGAGCCTCTTCCGTTTGCGGGATTCGGCTGTTGACTGCATGTCTAGTCAAAAAGCCATGAGAATACAAGGGCTGAGCTCGGATAAACAGGATCAGGCCTCCCTGCCAGCCACCACCAAAGCTGCTTTTCACGGCTGTTGGGACCCCAGTGGAGCCTTCCCCGCTCCTACTCAGAGCCCTCCCTCCATTCTGGCATCCACCTGGAGGAGTGCTGGGAAAAGCCGGCGGCACTGCCCAGGCAGTGGAGGCAGGAAGAGAGATTTGCAGGAGAGGAGAGGAAGAAACAATGTGGAGATGCTTCCTACAGCGATGGAGACCTTTTTTTCCCCCTGAAAGGTTATTTTGGTGGTAATGACCTGGGCAGATGGCATGAGTAGATGGATCACATCCCAAAACCCCGCACTGGGATTCATCCCATGTGACCTGGGTGCATGGTAGGGACCCCGCTGTCCAACTCCCATCTCTGCCTGCTGCAAACTCACACTAAAACCCAGATCCTGGGAAATGGGCAGCCACATCACGCTCAATATGCCCAGAATCAGCTGAGAAGCACTGTGGGATACTTATTTTGAGTTAAAAGCATCACCCTTACAAGCTGCTCCGAGCAAGCACATCCCTTTCTCAAGGCTTGGAAAACCAGAGAACTGGGATCGCTCCCATACCCCAGCAAACAATTACCACGTTGAATGCTACAAACATCCACACCATTATTTCATTATTAAGCATCCATTTGCCACTATCATTGGCTGGTTGTTCTTTTCCATGGCTCGCATTACAGCCTGCCTCGGGGCTCTAACCAGGCTCCCCTCCGCGCACTCCCCAAGCCTAATGTGGAAAAAAAAGACTAACAAAAGAAAACCCCTGAAAAAAAAAAAAAAAAACCCCTGAAAATCAAGCAAGGCTGCCCTCAGGAATTTAGAGAATTAGTCATATTGATCACTTATTGTTGGGTCTTCAGAGAATGACCATACACAGCAGAGCACAGCTCTGCAAGAGGTGGGAGAATTTAAGGCAAGAGTTTGACTTTTCTTTGGCAGTTGGGTGTGGAGAGTGATGAAGACAGCAGTGCCCCATCTTCCTCAACATCATGTTCCCACTGAAAAGCTGAATATTGGCCTATTTTTTCCCCCATTATTCTTCACATCTTGACTTTTATGCCTGCAATGCTTGGAGGCAGAAGTGCATCGTGCACAAATGCATCATCCAAGCTATTCCCCAAAGTACCAACCCAGCATGAGAGGCTGTGAGGCTTCCCACCTTGATCCTCACAAACACCAAGTCCTGCCCAAAACTGCTCCACAGAAGGGCACAGTCAGGATTTCTCTAGCTGCAGGTGTGCACGCACTGCCCATGGGCTCAGGCACCACCTTGCTCTGGGGAGGGATGCTGCAGATAATGCTACATCCCCACGGAAATCCTGACAGAGGGGACATCACAGCACTAAGCCCAGAGAAATGACAGGCTGCTGAAACCAGGAAGGTCTGGATGATGGCAGGTATGAGAGACTCATGCCATGGAATCCTCCAAATTTATCAGTAATGGCCCCACGCTTGGTTCTCCCAAACTGCAACAGGACTACCCCATCTCATGGAATCACAGAATCACCAAGGCTGGATCCTCTCAGATCATCAAGTCCAACTATCAACCCAGCACTGCCATGCCCACTGAACCTTGTTTTCAAGTGCCAGGTCTGCAGGTTTTCTGTACACCTCCAGGGATGGTGACTCCACCACATCCCTGGGCAGCCTGGCCCAGTGCCAGACCACTCAGTTAAAAAAATCTTGCCCACTATCCCATCTAAACCTCCCCTGGTGCAACCTGAAGCTGTTTCTTCTTGTCCTAGCGCTTGGTACTTGGGAGAAGAGGCCAACACCACCACCCACCCATATCTCACACCACTTGGAAGTGGCAGAAAATTTCTGGTGTGGCTTTCCTCCTCGAGACATGAATGCTTTTAAGATGATGAAACCACGTCATCTGCACTACTTCTTTCTGATCTCCGGCAGTTTTATTAGGACTTCGGGGAGAAAAAGTTCTTTCTACATTCAGGAAGAATCAAAACATTTCAGCAAGATGTAAAACAAACAAAAAACCCCAACCAAACCCAACCCCAAAACATTGCAGATCCTGGCCAGTTTTTGGATCTCAGTGTTGTCCCAGTGCCAAGTTCACGAACATGGAGGGGAGGTATGCTGGGGATCTTTTGTTTTCCTTTGCTTTGTTTTGACATAGCTAAAAGGTTTTCCTGTAATCAACTGACCTCTAAAGAAAACAGCAAGTTTAGCACACACTGAGCTATCACCTCACCCGCCAGGACTACTCCCATCTGATCCAGGCAAGAGCTATCTAAATTGTCACCAATGATCTGCAGTAATAACAAATGGGAATACAAACATGTTTCTCACTAGGCTTTTTAAATTCCTCTAATTGGATGGGATCTCTCTTCAATGACAGCAGGATTAGACGCAAATTAAATCATACATCTGTAGAAATGTTTCAATCGACGTATTTATGTATTTCTGTATTTATATATATATATATACACACTACACACAGGGTTTTTTTAAGAGAAGCTTTGATCCAAAGCATCTTCTCATGCTCCTCCTAAACATCTCACCATCACATCCCTTCCTTTCTCTCATTCTTCTGCTAATCCTTGGGATGGACTCCCCACAAAACATCAACCCTGACGCAACACTAACCACAGCATCACCTACTCTTAACTGCTACCAAAAGTCTCCTCATGCTCATAGAAGCATCGAATGATCTCAGTTGGAAGGGGCCTTTTAAGGCCATCTAGTCCAATCCCCTGCCACAAGCAGAGACATCTTCACTAGGTAAGGTTGTCAGGTTTTGTAGCACCTCAGCCACTTGCAGAGGTGACGCTGCACACACACAACGTGTAACTCAGAACAAATTGAGCAAAGTAATGTAGACATCCACCAAAAAAACACAGCACCAAAAAGAAATCGGTCTTATGGGCCTTCCCTAGAAGCACCATGACCCAAAGATGAGCTCCAGAGGCAGCAAGGGGAGCTGGAGGGATGCCCAGATCCCTCTGTGTCTTCCCAGGAGGCGGCTCTCTGCTGGAAGACAAGCGATGTGGGCATTGCCAATGAGCAGATAAACCTACAGTCCCTTCCTGCTTTATCCCCTCAGCACACGCGGAGGGCATCTGTGCTTAAAAAAAAGTTGGCTGGACTGGTGTCAGCACAATGTGTCGTCTGGCCAGGGCCTAGGCTGAGACCAAGCTCAGCGTGTCTCGCGCCCGGTAATCTCTCTTGTCTGACCTCAAGCGGCATTTGCGAGCCCAGGGCACAGCCATGCCCCCCCATCTTCTTCTGCTTGTTGAGATGGGAGACAGAAGCCCCAGAGCTTTATTCAGGAGGTTCTAACACTCTTCTGGAGGGTCCTCACGGGCAGCCTTTGGACACCAGCTGCAGTTTTGGCCCTTGTGCTACTGCCTTCAGGAGAAGTACCCCCTGCACCCTTAATCAGGAAAGAACAGGCCATCGCATCAAGGCAAGCAGAACACTGAGGATGATGATGTGCAACCGTCAAAGTGAGCACCAAAAAAGTGTGATTTTACTTCCTTTCTAGCCTCTTGGGTAATTTGTAGGCTACTTGGGCAGGGGAACAAACAAATAAGGCAAAAAAAAAACCACCCAAGGAAAATCCTCCCAAGCCAGCTTTCCAGGTACAAAAAAAAAAAGAAAAAAGAAAAAAAAAAGAAAAAAATCCAAATTAAAGGATATAATCCTGCTGCAGAAAAGGGTCTTTGTGCCTTTAACGGAGCTTGTGGGCAGCCTGGAGACACCACCCACGGCAATGTTTGTCCCAAACCTTTTATATCTCCCTGCACACAAGGCCTAGACAGCTCCAGCCTCCTCACCACCTCCCCTTCCCCTCCCGCTTTTGATGGCTGGGATGATTTTCTGCAAGGCTAATTTAGAGGATGGTCATATGTTAAGCTCCTGTTGTTTGCAGAGAAAATAAACCCTTACCTACTGCAGGGTTACCAGCACACCCTGCCCCCCCAAGGTGGCCCTTGGGGTCCCCTCCACCTTGCCAACACAAGAGCCCCCAAAGAGCTGGGACAGCCAGTCGCGTCAACGCGTACTTAGGGAGCCCTTAATCTGTGGATTATTGACACAATAGACCATAACATCTCTTTAGGAGCCATTACAGCCCATCGTGTCAGTAGGTACTTATGGAGGCCTTAATCCGGGGATTGACAGACTAGACCATAAATTTGTGTCTATGTCTAATTAGGCAGCTCTTACTATACTCAACATACACTGTAGTCACGCAGGCTAAAGAGCCTTAAGATTACTCCTTTTAATTTATTAACAAGTTGTCCACCCAATCACCTAAGTGGCTCCTTGCTCCTAGCAAAGTAAGTCAACCTTGCATGAAAATAAACATCCACCTGAGTCTCCCTTCAAGACTCTGATTTGCAGACGTTTTCCAAGGGCTGGTATACAAAATCACAGAATCACAGAATCACAGACAGGTCTGGGTTGGAAGGGACCCCAAGGATCACAGAGCTCCAACCCCCCTGCCACAGGCAGGGCCACCAACCTCCAGGCCTGAAGCTATACAAGGTTGCCCAGGGCCCCAGACAACCTGGCCTTGAAGCTGAGGTGTCACCAACAGATGTGAAACCCTGCGAGCCTGAGGATAAAATGTCCCAGAAGCCATCAGGGGAAGGAGCCTGGGATTTCCCAGTGTTTAGTTCAGGCTCATGTTAGTGTCAACCTACAAGCTTTGGAGTGCTCGTTCACTCCTCTGGTGACCCAACCAAGAACTTCCACCACCTTCACTGTGGCTTGGAAAAACCTCTTGTGAAATCAGGACAAACATGAGGTCGGGTTAGATGGTGGGCAGAGATGACTGATCCCTTGAGGACATCCCCTAAGTTTCCTATCTCAAATCAGTGGCGCCTTGAGTCAACCCCCCTTCTCTCAACCTGCAGCCCATCCCTGACATCTGAGGGTTAATTTAGGGACGGGGCACAAAAGCAAGAGAACAAAGCAAGGAAGGGTCCCCACAATGCATGCTGTTGCAGGCCTACAAGGCCTCAATAGCAGGCGGATGCCAAGACTGGCCCAGGAAGAATGTCCAAGCTTGAAAAATACAGGACAGTCAATACAGACGTATGAAGGAAGCCCAGCTCCCCAGTGCCCCCCTGCACTGAAGAAGCAAAGAACCTAAAGTGAAACTGCTGAGTTCACGGAGTCTACCAAACCAGAAATTTGATTCATAAACATCCTATTAGTCACTGCTACCGTCTAATTACGGTGATTAATCAATTACCACAGCTAAAAACGACTCGAGAAGAGACTAACCTTTTTTTTTTCTTTTTTTTTTTTTGGTGCCCATTTTCTTTAAAAGCCAAGCAAGGCTGCAGCTACAAGAGGGTGGGGGTGGGGTGTGTGTGGGGGGGGAAATACACAGGCACACACCAAAAATGCCTGTCTGGCTGTCTCCGGCGGTTAAGAGAGGAGCCAGCTGACTCCAGTTTCCTCCGTACCAGGCTTCGGGCCTCATCAGCCATGCAAATTATAGAGTACTGTGCTGTCTGAAGGCCGAATTTCGACTCAGCTCAGAGAAAAGCCTTAGAGGAAGGGTGGGGATGAAGAAGCCAGCCAAATCCATTCATAATATTTACAGTAAATGGGCCTCTTTGCTGTTGTTTAGTATACAGTCAGTCTAATTATTTTTGAAGTTTTAATTTAAAGAACCTTCTTTATCTGCCTCTCCTCCTGCACCCCTCAAAGGTGTGGGAAAACTTTTCCCTTGTTTCAAAAAAGCAGCAGGACGGGAATCCCTTCCCTGAGCTCCAACCCAGCAGTCGGGTGGGACAAAGGGATGTTTCCAGAGGGGAGACCCTTCCAGAGGTGTGCTGCCAACATCCACGGAGGGTTTTAAGACAGCCCCCCACATACACACACCTCTCTGGGAAACCTGGATAGGTGTGAGGCATGCAGGTCCACACAGAAAAAAACAAAAAAATCCTGTTTTTTGCTGTATGTGTCTCTCTTGCTGTTCTCCTGTGCTGGTGGGGATGTCCTGGGAGGACCTGCTGGCTTGTGAGGTGTCGGAGGAGGATGCTTCAACAGCCCCATGCTCCCTCCAACCTCCTCCCCTGCCTTGATAGCAACTTGGAATAACCATATTTTAATGACGAGCAGCCAAGAGGCTCCTCTAGGAAATGCAGGCGGCGCAAGCCAACATTCATGAGATGCTGCCATGCCACCCTCGAGCAACTCAGGGCTGGTAACAGCACCGAGCTCCCAGAGATGAGCAAACACCTCCATGCTTCATCCTCAGCAGCTACCAAGACACACCTCTTTCCCCACCCATACTCAACGAGAAACCTTCCGAGAAGGGAAAACCAGCACGAAAAGGCTTCCTGATTTGGGACGACGCAAATCAGACCTGAGGATGAACTTGCCAAAATCTTTCTCCTGGCTTGAGTTGTGCTCCAGGCTCCCGTAAAAGCATCAGGCCCATCATCCTTCCAGCACAGGGGTAAGCCAGAAGTGCAGATGCCGAAGCCACCGAAGGACCATGCTAACCCTGGAGGGTTCACAGCCCTCCTGAATGTAGCCCCCCCCAGCTCGGTTTTAGAGGATGAAGACCTTAAAACACTTTTGCAATTGAAAACAGAACTCCTCCGTAGCAAGGGGTACCCAGCGATACCTTGGGGAGGGAGGGGATACAGCCCCCAGGAAAGCCGCCGCTCCTCGCTGCCGACACACAGCTATGGGGGTCACACATTAAAAACCTTGTAAAGACCTTAATAAAAAGCCAGGCAAAGCAGTCTAGGATTTCCAAATGGATACCCAATACCCAGATGTGTCTTAGAGGACTTTCCCCCCCCCTCCACCCCAGCCCCTCCCCAACTGCATTCCACGCACACATACGGCATCACTGCCGCTTTCGTTTCAATACGGAAAAAAAGAAACCCCAACCAACCCAAACTCGCCTCTCCCCAGCAGCACACCGACCTAGAATTCTCCCTA
The DNA here is from genome assembly GCF_964237585.1 of Gallinula chloropus. Classification (NCBI taxonomy): domain Eukaryota; kingdom Metazoa; phylum Chordata; class Aves; order Gruiformes; family Rallidae; genus Gallinula; species Gallinula chloropus. The sequence goes on from NC_140089.1 coordinate 87,483,196, forward strand.
AAGGCTGGAAACAGACGTAAATACGTTCCTCCCCCCCCCAAAAAAAAAACCCGAACTACCCCCACAGCCCCCTTTCCCAGAGCAGCATCCCTTGCAGGGATGTAACCCCATGGAAAAAGCAGGGCTGGAACAGAAGTCCTTTTCACACCCATCGTGCTCTGCTCCGCAACAATTATGAAAACTGTTTAGCTGGGCTGGCATTTGGAGCATTTACTGCATTCCTGCCAATAAATTCCAGTCCCGGATCTGATGGAAAAGGCTCCCCCCCGCCCCCCCCTCCCTCCTCCTTTCCCCTCCCTCCCTTGCCTTCATTCCTCCTGGCTTTCTTTACAACCTAATACCCTGTCGACGCGGGGCCAGGGCCTACTTAGGGGGAAAAAAAAACACCCAGCGCCAGACTGGAGACAGCATGCAGACTGAAAAAGTTAATCATTACTTCTGTCTGCCTTCATAATCTAATCACGCCTATTCCTAAGAGCAGGCGGCGAAGCACGCTCGCGTACAGGCAGGGTCACCGCCCAGGGACAGACAGACAGACGGACGGAGAGCATCAACCCCTACCCAGGTAGGGGGTGAGGGACGGACGGAGGACAGCGCTTGGACGAAGTTCACAAGCCTGGCCACGCACACACCCCTCCCCTCGCCTCTCACTTTGCTCTGGATTAATAACGCTTAGCAATTATAGAGAATATTACATTCATTAAGTAATTAACCCTCCCGGCGCTCCGGGAGAGCTGGCACCCCCCTTTTGCAGACAGAGGCCGGCAGAGGTTTGCCCCAGGCTACAAAATGGGGCAGGTCGGCAGCACCCGGATTAAAAAAAAACAAAACAAAACGAAAAGAAAAAACCCAAAAAAGCTCCTTGTGCTCACTGCACCCCACTTTTGGTGGCAGTGGCAGAGCCATGTCCCACGCGGGGACCGTGCCACAGCTGGCATGGCATCACCGAGACCCAGCAGCATTCTCCCAGGGGGACAAAGCCCAAGGAAATTTGGCATGAACAAGACCCAGCAGCACCCTCCCAAGGGGGCAAAGCCCACGGGGTTTGGGCATCACTGAGACCCAGCAGCACCATCCCAGGGGGGCAACGCCCAGGGGGTTTGGGCATCACCAAGACCCAGCAGCATCCTCCCAGAGGGGCAAAGCACAGGGGATCTGGGTATCACCAAGACCCAGCAGCATCTTCCCAGGGGGGCAAAGCCCAGGAGGTTTGGGCATCACTGAGACCCAGCAGCATCCTCCCAGGGGGGCAAAGCACAGGGGGTTTAGGCATCACAAACTCCGCAGCATCCTCCCGAGGGGACAAAGCCCCGGGGGGGGTTTGGTCTCTGCATTGCCACTCAACAAACCCAGCACCGTACTGGCTGCTCCACAGAATAACCTCGGTTATAACATCTCAGGTGTGTCAAGACTTCGTGCTCTTTACACGTGGGATACATTTTCCATGCTCGGCTGTGACAAAGAACAGGAAAACTACGGGCCTCTGCATATGAAGATTTATGGGTTTGTTCCTTATAATGAGCTAAGAAGTCTCAGCCTGGCTTCCAAAGAAAATGAATTCATCAGTTCAAACGCAGTGATGTAACTTCAGGCTCCCAACTCCTTTTCCAAATAAAACTCCTGTTATTTGATTCCTGCTCGAAGGATGGTTTTATGGAGTTATTTACTCCGTCCGCTCTGCCCAGGAAGGTGCCGCCAGAGCCCAGCCACAGGGTCACCGGCAGCTGTCCCACATGGGTGAGCGTCACCCCATCTCCCAGCTTTGTTTCCCAACTGGTTGGCTATTCCCCCTGCTTTTCTACTCAAAACCTCACCTTGCACACCAACACAGAGACACACAGCATTATTCTGCACCACCTGCCATGGTGGGGAGCTCCCCCTCAGCAGTGATGCCCAGCACTTTTTTAGCATCTATAAATTCAACCCACCGGTTTCCACCACCAAAACTCAGCAGATCTGAAGCCAACTTCACCTGGTGGGTAAGCAAAGGATGCCTGAACTTTCACCACCTCCCCAACGCCCCAGCTTCCCCAATGCAAAGGCGTTTCTGGTGGCTCAACGAACAAAGTCTATTCAACCTACATACATACAGCAGCTAATTTTACATAGAGATATCATATATTCAATATATAATGAGCATATTTAATACATTTGGCCTACATATATAATTTATAAGTATGTAACACATTCAATGTGTATATATTTAACCTATAGGTGTATATACAGGCTGACTAGACTTTGTTGAACATACAACCACCCATAGCCTCGCTTATTATGCACACATACTCCTAGGTATTTGCAACAAGGTGTAACAGCCTGAGCGGTTCTGAATTATTCATTCCATGGAGAAATCTGCCTTTCCCTTCATACCTGAGCAGGTGGAGAAGTCCACGGGAGCCAGGACTTCACCCCTAAGATAGCAACCCACCAAACATCCTACTTCATCCCCCAAGGGAGGATTGAGTGAGGAAGGACCACAGAGCCGGGGCACCCACCACAGAGCATCACTGACAGCATCTCCTGCAACCATCCTATCAGGCACCTTCATTCATCCCCAAGGGATGATGAGGAACAACCACAGCTCCCAACACCCACCAAGGCCCACGGAGCAGCATCCCTGAGAGCATCACCAGGACCTCCCTGCAACCACCCTGAGATGCTTTGGCATTGCTAGTACAACCCAACTGAGGAGCTGAAGGCGGAAGGGATTTTTATGCAGCGAGGTTAAAAGGGTAGAGAAGGGCTGAGCCAGCTCTTACACAGTGGTGGTTGGGGTTTTTTTTTTTTTTCTTTTTTTCTTTTTTTTTTTTCCCTTGCAAGTTAAAACCAAGATAATGACACTGGGTGGGGACCAATTTGAAGGGCTGAGCAGCCAAACCAAAATTAGTCTCCCGGCCAAGAGCTTCCTAGGCCTCACAGTTTGGGGAAGGAAGCTGAGAAAAGGCATGAAAAAAAAAAAAAAGAAATGAAGATTCCTTGGGAAGCTCGAGTGTCGTGCTCAAGAGAAGGTGACCCTGCTAGTCAAATATTTTTCAAAATAATAATAATAAAAAAAATAATCAAGTACTGGAGCAGCCTTCCGTGGAAAAGCAAGGCCCATGGGATAAGGGGTTTTTTTTCCTCCTTTCTTCTCCTTTCTACTCCTCCCCCTGCACTTTCTTTCCTTTCACTAATAACTATGTTTTCTTGTATTTTTTTTTTCTTGGCTCTTTCCTCATAAAAGACTGATGTAATTTCCTGTCTTGTCCCAATGTTTCCTGTTAATTAACAGGGTGAAAGTTATCATCACATATTTAAATAGCTACCCAAAAGAAGGGAGGGGGGGAAAAAGGGGGAAAACAGAAAAGAAAGAGGGAAAGGAGGGCTGTCTGTTAGCAAACGCCACATCACACCCCCAACAGCACAAAAACTCCTGGAAAAAAGCTTTATGGGCCTGATGGCTTCAGCCCATCAGAGAAGACACACACACACCACCACCACCACCAGCACCAAGGGTGGCTCCCACAGCAGGTTCATGCACAGGGGATGTGAGCCCCCACCCTCCCCTGGATGGGGATGGAAACTCACTGCAATGGTTGCCCAGAAAAGCTCATTTCTTGCGAAGAGAAAAGGAGCAAGAAGGAAAGGAGAGAAGAAAAAAGAAAGGGCAAAGGGGAGAAAGGGAAGATAGAAGAGAGAATAGAGAATATGAAAAGAGGAAAATGAAATAAAAAAATAATAAAATATAAATAAAAATAAAGTAAGCTGAGAAAGCTGGCAACATCCAGGAGTAAGTTAAAAAATATGTAAAAAAAACCCAAACCAAGTGGCTAATCCAAAGCCAGCGGGCGGAAATCCTGCGAGACGCCGAGCTCCTTCCCTTCCCCAACCTCAGCCCCGGCACAGGATCAGGCCAGGCCGCTCGCTGCCCCGTGCCCTCCCGTTCCTCAAGAGCAGCCATGACGCAGCCGGTACCCCGGTGGCACCGGAGCCAAGCCGGCAGCCTCGGCAGGCCGGGCACGCCGATGAGAGGTGAAAACAAGGCGATTTAGGCAAAAAGCGAGGGTGGCTCAGAAGAGAGGCTGCGCCTCAGCGGTTAATAATATCTCGGTGCTGAAAATAAACTGGAAAGGAAGCTCCTTTGTGACAGTAGGCAGGCGGCCAGGCTGCAGCGTGGGTCATTCAAGCCGGCCGGGGACGGCGGTGGGGCTGGCACCCACCACGCCTGGCCTCGGCCAGCACCCTCCAGCCAGCCCATCGCCCTCCTGAAGCAACCAGTCAGGGCTGGTGGGAAGGAGGGAGAGAGGGCTCCATACACACCATTCCGCCCCCCAATCCCCACCCTGTGCGCCCTAAAAATGGGGTGGGTGCCCTGTTTTAACCCAGGTCTTGGCAGCAATGGTTAGGAACAGGCATCCCCCACTCCCCTTTCCTACACCACACCACCACCACCACCACCACCCCCCCCGCCCCATGCCGGCGGCGGGGAAATGCATGTGGTTAATGTTACTGGTTCCTCTAGTGTAAGTGAAACCCGCTGGCAGACAGCGGGGATGGAAACGATGCGGCCCGCATCCCTGCCAGCCCCGAGGCTGCTCCCCTACGAGTGTGTTTTTGTCCCACCGAGTTTTAAATGTCCCCAGCGATCAAGTTGCCGACGCTCCCAGGGTCATCTCTCTATTTTTTTTTTTTGGGGGGGGGGGGGGAGAGCGTGGTTTTGAGTTGACGCCCCAGCTGAATCCCAAAATTCACCTTTTTGTCCTCGTTACTCCCCTTTAAAAAAAAAACAACAGAAGGTGCCAGGTTGTGGGGTTAAACCCGAGCAGGGTCCCCCCCTTCATGGTTTTGTTGCCAAGGGCTCTCAAGGCACCGTTTTGGTTGGGAGAATCCACCCTCATGCCCGGAAAGACGGATTTAATGGAGCTGTGCACAGGGATGGATCGAAACACCCAGCCTTTAACGGGGGGGGGAAGCACCTCTGCCATCTTTACATTTTAAAACCCATCCTAGAAGGCGACCTAAGAGAGGATCAAAAGGCTCTAGAGCACTTAAAGGTAATTATTAAATGGGTCCTATTTGCTTCGGGGGAGGAGGGGGGGGTGGGGAATTTTAATTAGCCAGGAGCCAGAAGCCGGAAGGAAGATCCCCCAAACAGGAGGAGGATGCCCCCCTGCACCTCCCCCCCCGGGGCTCCCCCCTGGGCGAGATCCCCCTTTAAAAAAAAAACCACCCAAAAAACAACCCACCCCATGGGGCTGAAGGAGCTGAAGCGGGTGGCCAAGCCAAGAGCCCCGGGGTCGGTGCCAAGCGCCGGCTCCCTCCTCCCCGCCGGCCACGGTCAGATGATGTGCGAGGCGAGCCGGGAGGCTCCTAGTCTGGCAGGCAGCCTGCTTTGCTCCAGAGGCTCCAGTGCTGTCATCCTGGCGTTAACCCCTGATAACCTTGTCCTTTCCAGGACTGGATGGTGTTTTTTAGGTAAGCGGGAGGGGGTGGGCGCGGAGCAGGGGGGGCGGTGGGGGGGGGTGTTCAATGTCTCCAGCGAGGCTGGGAGGGAAGGGGTGCAGCACCCTACGGTGCTCAAAGCACATAATAATAAATATATATATATATATATATTAAAAGGAGGTAACGCTCAAAAATAAACCAAGAATAAGTGACTTTAAAAAAAAAAAATTCCCAAGCAATTGTTTATCCCTGGGACAAATATACAATCCTAGTTCCACAGGAAGATGTCTCAATTTCAGATTATAATAGGATGCCAATTTGTAAATAAAGGCATTTCACAGGAGGTTATAAACTCTGTACAAGAGGGAGGTGGAAAAGGGGAGGGGGGGGGGCAGGGAGGAGCCGGGGAGGGGGGGGAATGTGAAAACACAGGCAGGACTCCGCTGGACAAACTGCACGGGATCCTGTTTACATGGGAGGGGAGCGATGGGGAGCCGCTCCCTGGGGCGAAGAGCTCTGGATTTGGACAAGGTGCTGCTTCTTCCCCAGCGAGCAGATACCAGCGGGGCTCAGAGGCATAGTGAAACATTCCCGGCCTGCCCGCGATTTCGGAATGAAATGTCACTCAGCCAAGCTGTCCCTTAAACCAGACTAGGTCCCATCACCCTCAGCCGCAGCGATGCTGAGGCTTCTCCAGCCCCTGGAGGTCTTTTTCCCATTCTCTTTGGCACAGGGGAGTTGGGAAGAAAAAACTGAGGCTGCCCTCGCTTCTCAAAGAGCCTTGTGGGTCCCCCCTCCCCAAGCTTTGGTATTTTATCAATAACCCCCCCATAAGTTAAAATAAAACCCCAGTGGACATGGTGAGGACATCAGCCAGCTCATCTTGCATTCCCTCTGTAATGGGCTCCTGGGAGAGCTCTGCCTTGCCAGTGGAACCAAGAGCCACCACCTTCTTGCCCACCTTGCCCCACACAAGCTCCCATCAAGCCAAGAGCCAGGAGACCTGTGCCACACAAGGCTCAAGAGGGAGATGTCTGGGTCTAGGCACAGAGCATCCCCTGGAGACCCAGCACCACCAACCACCACCAGCTCAGTCCTGCCCTCCAAGCTGAGCTCCTCCATGGGAATTCAGCTCCCACTGACCAGATGACACTGGACCTCAGGCCAGCCACCTCCAGACTCTCCAAACATGGGGTTTTGCTTGTTTGAAAGAAAAGCCGTAACCAAACACATCTGCTGGGAACGAGTCAGCTCAGAATACAGGAAAAACCACCCTTTGCCTCCTATTTACAGAAATTATTACTTCCAATGGGATATTTTTGCTCTTTTTCTTTAACCGTGCCAAGGAGACCAAGGATCTCTGGACTGGTAATACCTGAGCAGTACCGCCTCAGTGGGAGATACCATGAGCAGAGCCCTGACATACCCACAGAGTAAATAAAAATTATGAAGATATCAACAGAGTAAGTAAGGGCAAGGATGGGGAAGGGACGTCCCAGTGCCTCTGGGTCAGCACAGGATGCACCAGCCAGGGAATGGGATGGCTGGGGAAGAAATGATAGAGGTGGGATGAGAACAGGACACCAGCACAGCACAAAGGACTACCCAGTGTTGCACTCCTGGGCCAGGAAGGAGAACGGAAAGCTGAGGGAGGGGAAGAGCAGATCAGCTTGGGTATCACAACACTCCCCATATTTCCGCCCCCCCCCCTTGGCATTGCTGCCCCTCACACATCCTCCAGCACCTCTGGCATCCATCAATGAAACTGCCTTCAGCCTCTAGAAGGAGGCTGTGACCCCAGGGGTGGCCGAACTTGAGGCTCTTCATCATCAAAGGGTACTCATGGAGAGCTGCAAGGGCACTCGTTTCCATGCCCTTTTTTAAGGCTTTCTTGCCATCATCCTCTCAAACACCTTCCCCCCCCGCCATGCGGTCTTCCTGCCAGAATGGCTCTGAACCCCAGGCTGGCCCCGTTCCCAAATTCTTGGTGCTGAGAGCGATCTCCCTCACTAAATCCTGCCCTTCCAGCTTCCAGACGTTAAGGCAGGTCTCCTGACTCCGAGCAGCACTACTACACCAGCATCCTCTGCCCACTGCCGGCTGCCAAGGCCTGCAGGTGCTACAGGAACCCACCACCACCATCCACCCACGTCTTCTCCTCACATTCCCACTCCAAGTTCCAAATCTACCAAAACTCAGGGTTTTGGGTTGGGTTTTTTTAGCTCTTCTTAGCCACCCTTCCATCAAGGAACCACAAATCCAGCCAGGACAGCCCCAGTCTAGAGGGGATGAAGGATGCTGCAGCCTCAACCCAGCATCACCAATCCCCCACCTGCCCAAACTTAGGGACGGCCAAGCCGAAGCGCTCTCCGTGCACGGTGCTCATTAAAGCCCTCATATCAAATACACCCTTCTGCTAGCTGAGATATGGGGGGGTGGAGCAGGGAGGTGATGAAGAAGGAGGAGAAAGCGAGCTTTGGAGGATTGCTGCAAGGCCAGTTTATTTTCCTTCCTCGACTGGGTCCCTCCAGTTGGGAACTCTCAGCGCTGCACTCCTGCGCGCGGAAGGGAGATGCCAGTAAATCAGAGCAAATTCAAAACAAATGCTCTTTCATGTGGAGGCATTCGGCTTTGTTTCAGGGCTTGGGTAGCTAACCGTATCCCTTCATGAGTCAACTCTCCTATCAGCTCCTCATTAAACTAAATGGCTACAATTACATTTGGGGAGGGAAGAAGGAGGGGAAAAAAAAAAGGAGGAGAGCGGTTAATGATCGTAAAAGGTTGGCTTTGCAGGGATGGGATGGGATGGGGGCTTTGGTAAGGCAGACAAGAAAAAAGGAATCAAATCCAATGAAATAATTAAAAAAAAAATTTTAAATTGCATTTTAAGGGGGTTAAGGTGCTTTCTTTTGGGGAGGAGGCTCTATTAAGGAACTGGGGCTCCCCTTCCCGCGGCCCTTCGGGAGGCACCGGGAACGAGCCCGTGTTATTTCCTGCAGCCCGAGCCCCCACCTCCCTCCCCGCCTTCCCTTCGGGAGCAGAGCAGCCAGACGAGATGTTATCAATAGGCTGAACCTTACAGAAAGCCCCCTTTTAAAAGCGAGTACTTCCTCTGCTTATTTCATGTGGTATCCTGTGGAACTGAACTCTCTCCTACCCTCCGCCACGGGTGTATTTCAGGAGGAAAAAGGAAAGAAAAAAAAAAAAAAGAGAGAGAAAAAAAAATCTAACAACATCCTTATTGTGTTGTTTTGCTTCTTGTCTTTTTTTCTTTTTACAGTCTCTGGGTTGGGTGGTTTTCTCCCCCCCTTCCCTAAAGGCTGGAACAGCCCAAAAAATAAAGAGACAAACCCAAAAGCCTTCTGCATTAAGAGGAGGGAGCGACACCGTTCCCTCCCTCTCCTCTCTCTCCCCGTTTGATTAATTCTCATTAGGGCCTTTGAGCAAACAATATGCTCCCCTCTCAAATAACAGACAGGGTATATATTACACCCAAAGAAAAACAAACAAGGCTCACTTAAAGACATCCACACCAAGCGCGATTCCTGGAGAGAGGCAGGGGCAGATGCACACGCGTGCGGCCGCCGCCAACCTGCTTCAGGAAACTCAGGGAGAGGGATGAAGTGTAGGTCAGGGAGACATCGCTGCAAAGGAGAGCACCCTCCAGACACCTGGGAGGACATGTAGGAACGCAGTCTCAGGCCCTTTAATCATGGTGAAGACAGCGCCCAGACACAACGTTGGCCAGTCCAGGGTGGGAGATGAGCTGCTTGAGGCGTGACACCTTGGAAAAGGTGTTGGGAGTAGGGACTTGATGACCTTTGAAGGTTCCTTCCAACACAGAATGTTCTGGGATTCTATGAAAAACCCAAGAGGGATGGGGAAACAATCCCCCCAATTCCCATCCCACAAACAGCACCTGCAGGCTGAAGGAGATGGCTGGCAGGAAAACGAGGGAGATCGTAAAGAGTATTTCAAGTTGGACCCATAATGGTCATCAAGTCCAACTCCTTCTGCAATGTCTTTGCCAAAGAAGGGGGTCGCCTTCACTCCCCAGGCACCACAAGCCTCACACATGAGATACAGGACACTGGTTACCCTACCAGGAGCAAAGCCCACGCACGGCTCCCATCCCAGGGACAAGAGGAGTCACCACCACCACCACCAAGCCAAGCAGAGCTTGATGCCAAATTCTTCTCCAAGGCACAACCACACCTGCTCTGATAATCCATGCACCAGAACAAACATCACTTCACCCTCCCAAACACACCTCTCCCTGCCTTGGCCCAAAAATGAACAGAGCACAAGGCTGGAATTCAAAGAAAATAACAGGCTTTCAGGGATGGAGGACTTTCACTCACGATTTCCAACACATCCTCTGCATGAGAGGTACAAGGCTGCTACCACAACGAAGCCCAATTCCCCCTTCAAGCACATCTTTCTCAACAACTCACATCCCCAGCATCACTTCGCCTTCCATCAGGACCCTCAGACAATGCAACCCACAGCCAAAATGAAGGGCAAGAAGACATGCCTTACCTGAAAGCCCCCCAGGGGCTAGACAATTAGTTCCCCCTGTCTCAGTGGAGGAAGGCACAGAGTCTGGACAATCTGCTGGAGCGGAGGGAAAGGGAAAGGGGGGAAAAAAAAATAAAGGAAGAAAATTAGTATATACAGGCAGCTCTCTGCAGGCTCCCAGCATCGCTGGGAGCAGAACACACATTCCAAAGGGTTTAGCAGGAAGCGATTACTAATTGTCCGCGCGCAGACGGTAGTTCATCAAGAAGCATCCACCCTAACCCGTCTCCTCCTCAATCAGGGCTGCGCGCTGCGCTTCATCACCAGCCAAGGCTGATTACAGACCAGCAGAAATTACAGACTAGCTGCCACCTCTCCGGTCCGAGTCACCGGGTAATGAGACCAAGGCTGCTGCCCTTCTGATGGAAGGGAGCTCCCAAAAAACGCCTGAATGGTGGCTTTACGGCCCAATTTAGTCGACACCTGTTAACTCACCGGAACGGGAACCGAAAGGGAAGTGTCTCATCGCCTCCTTTCTGTGGCCAGCAGCCTGTGCTTGTGTCCCCCGCTCTGTCTCTGCCACCCCACACTGCACCCTTCTGGGACAGCTGGATCAACTCCTCCATGCACCACCAAAGGGCAAGGGCAGGGTTAAGAGTGACACCCCCCCCCAATAAGAGGTTTCCTCCTGAAGCAAGGAGGTGTTCGAGCTGTAGGTTTGGGCCTTTCCATCCCAAATTTGCTCCACAACAGCAGCCAGTAGCCAACACCGATCCCCTTGGTCCTACAGGTGAGCTCCAGGGGTACACGTGGAGTCTCAAGAAGGCTCCATGCCCAAAAAGGTCACACAAGCTTCCGCTCCCCAGCAGGTTCTCTGGGATTTTGGGTTTCATCACATTTGGGCTGACAACGTGGCTCTCCTCACAGCCGGATCTCAAACCCAGGCCCACCACCAGAAGAGACATGGCAATTTGGCCCCCCCATCGATGAAATGATTCTTCCCAGGTTTCACCCCTGAAAATCCCAGTGAAGAAGAAATCCCTGTGTGCACAATCTCCTTTTACCAGAGTAAAGGAGAAGCCCTAACAGGAATATACAGTTTAACAGGATATACTTAATCAAACCAAAAACAATAGGGGAGACAGGAAACGGACTTACTTGTGAAATACTGTATATGATACACTCTCTCTCAATGCCTTGTCGTGCTTTCCATGCTTTAAAGACATGCACTCCTCTTTGTTTAACCCTTTCTAGGCCAGACTGAAGATTCCCCTTGCCCTTTCCCTGAGGTTGTCTTCAAGTGCTTGGGCTACAGGTGCTTTCTGAACACAGACTCCAGGAGCCTGCCCCAGGCTCCGTCTGCCCCAAGTTAGAGCTCCCTGATGACTCCTCATGGGACAACAGGGACAAGCAGCATGGTCTGCCCTTCTCGTGTCACCTCACTCCTGAAATCACACATGGTCAGGCCCTCTCTGGGAGAAAATCCCATCCTGCCTTAAAAACACATAACCCGAAGCGACAGGGCGGTGATGCACCTTGGTGACTTCTTTATGGCTGCCAGCTCCCACCCTGTGCCCTGTCACCCAACAGCCAGCTAGCTCCCTTCATCAATCCATTTCCCTCTGAAGTCTCTTTGGAGGGCACAGAGCTGGTGCACACCCACTCTAGACCAAGTGTGATGGTCAGGGGTGCGATAAGCCCTCCTGAGCAACCCGCACTACACATGGCTGGTTTCATCCCAGTGCTCTTCCCATCATCCACAGCTCTGCCAAGGGCTCTTGTTAGCAGGGGGTACTCAGGCTCACTTTATTTTCAGTACCAGAGAGGTCAGAGGGCTAGAGGTAGGGTCAAGCCTATTGCCTGAGCATCTCCTCCCAAAACTGCCTTGGAGGCACAGTTAGTCCTAGTGGCCACCAGCCCAACCTTGCAAGGTGCTAAATTGCTCCTGGATGCTGCCAAACCTCCACCTACCCTAAAATCAATGCCTCACAAGGGCATTTGGCTCTGCAATGACATTTCAGTGGGCTTCCCTCACTCTCATACACTAGCACCCCCACAACCAGCCACCCAGGAGCACAACGGACACAGCCACCCATAGCCCCCTGTCCCATTTAGTGATGGGTCAGCGTATCTCCCTGAATTATTCATGCACACACCACTACCTGCTCTGCTTCCAACTGAGTGGCAAGGGGCAGCTCCCACAGGGGTACTGGGGGGGCTGAGCTCCCACATGGCTCCAGGATCGCAGGGTGAGCCTGGCCCTGCATAAGCCACAAGCACCCACCCCTGAAAGCATCCTGTCTGAGGAGAAGTCCTTGCCCTGATGAACAAGCAAAGCCAGCCTCAACCTACAGTCTTCCTACAGGTAACTCAGCTGCCAAACACAGATCTTTCCACCCTACAGTGAGTGCATCAACACCAGCTCTGTCCTGCCAACACCGAGGTGGACGTGGCATTGCCCTGCCTGACGCAGACCCCCAGCCCTGTGTTGCTCCAGCCACAGATGCAGCCAGTCTCCAGCTCTCATCACCTCAGACCAGGTATCAGGAAATGACCATTTTACACCAAGGGAGGTGAAGCATTGGCACAGTTTGCCCAGAGAGCTGGTAGATGCCCCATCCCTGGAAACATCACAGGACTGGTTGAATGGGGCTCTGAGCAGCCTGATCTGGTTGCAGATGTCCTGGCCCATGGCAGGGGGCTGGACTAATGACCCTAAAGACCACTTGAAGGTCCCTTCCAATCCAAACCATCCAATGGTTCTATGACCATAGGCACTGGCAACCCAGTAAAAAAGGCTTAACACCTTCCCATGGTCACCTACTGCCCCCCTTGATGTAGCATCTAGCCAGTCCACAGCGATCAACCCTCGACATACCACTGGGAAACTGCCACAGGATATGGCACCTATGCTGGGTTAGGAAACCCTGGGTCCCTCCACAGAGGAAACCCCAAGCTTCCAACCCCCACCTGCAAGAACAGGCTCCCAAGCTCCACTTGTGCCTGGCCCGGCCCCGTTAGCCAGAGTCTAGTTGCCCAGCGCGTTTTTCTTTCTAAAAAAAAGTGGGGAGGGGGGTGGGGGGGGAAAGGAGGACTTTTTTTTGGTGAGTAACCCAGTTGTTTCTGCGCTTCCGATGGGCAGCGTTAATCACTTCCTATTGGCCGATAGGAATAACTTTTCCTTTCGAAATGGCACATTCATGTTCTGCGGCTTTTCTGTTTACACACATTTTGCTACCTTATGTCAACACTTGCTAATGAATAAATATATCACTGGCTAGCTGAAAATGAGGTCCTGGCAGAGGCAGATTGGATGTTTAAACCCCCGCTAATAGATTTATCCTAACATCTTTACAGGAAACCCGAAGGGAAGCTTTAACCCTTCTTCTCCCCGCAGCTCCGAGCCCCTTCCTGCATCAAGGTGCATCCCATGCCTGAGTATCATCATGGAGCGGAAGCAAAGGCAATTAACACAGGCAGAAGCACACCACTTTTTGGGGAGCGCTGCAGGGGAGGCAAAGTGACACCCCATCCCACCCAAACCCACAGAACTCTGTGATCCAGCAGACCCTCTTGAGTTTATTAGAGAACGACACTCGTGCATCCCAGCACATGCTCGGGCCCTTGAACTTACACCTGGTTATCTCTCCCGCATTCATGAGCCTTTATCACACATTTTTTTTTTCACACTGAAGCAAAATATTTTGTTTTGCAAACCCAACTGTTTGTTAAACAGCTTCACTTCTTTCCCAAAGCATTAAAAAAAAAAACCCCAATCCCACTTACTAGCGTTCCCAAAGAGGGGGGGAAAACAACATTCCAGCCTGCGAGGGGATAGCAGGCAGGGTGGGACCCCACAGGGGTAAACACAAGCCTCTGAACCGGTCTCGAGTGAAGTTTGGGGATCCGCTCAGCCCTGGCAGCTTGGGAAAGCAGCATTTTCCCAGGAACTGCTCTTTCGGTAAGAAAACAAACACAGAAACAAAACAAAACCCCCAAACCAAACAAAAACACACACACACAGAGATACCAGTCCTCAGCAACCAGTCCTCTGCCTCCCCGCATCACTGCGCCCCCCCCCCACACACACCCTCCTCCTGCCTGCTGTGAGGAGGGGTCCGCAGAGACCACCGCGCCTCCAGCCAACTCTCCCGACCCCACTAATCCTCAGGGATCCGGGAGCTGCTCCTCCCCGAGTTCCCCATCACCACCACCACCCCTCCCCGTTTCCGATTCTCCCCACCTCTCCCTCCTTCCAGCCCGATTTATCTCACACCCGGGGAGCTCGCTGCCAACCAGGAGTTTACGCAGACAACCGCAAAAGAGCTGGTGCCAGCCTCAAATGGGCTTCTCCCCTGGCACCCTGACATCCAATTACAAGCAACAGGCATGCACGGCAATGCTAAAAAAAAAAAGGGGGGGGGGAACCCCCTCCTCACCCCCCCCTTCCTAACTTTTTCCAGCTGGCAAGGCAGGATTAGGACCCCTTAAAACAGAGGGATGCTTCTACCCCGAGCCCAGTTGTGAAAAAGCCTCACTGGGATTCCCAGCCAATCAAGGGAAGACGTTGGGATCCCAACCCAAATCCCCAGAGCTTCACCCAAGGGGGGCACAACGGGAGAGCCCACCGTTTTCCCGGCTTTCCCAAGAGGCTGGAGCAGCGAACGCCTGGTTCCTTTACAATCCATCCCCCGCTCCCCCCTCCCCAACCCGCCCCGCCTTGAAGTTTCCTGCCAAAAGTTTTAAAATCCCTACTTTCTGCAGAGAGCGTCCTGGGCAAATTACACGTTAGCTCTTCCAGAGGCATCAAGATAGCACAGGGGCACGCCAAGCAGCCCAAAAGCCAGACGCATCGCGGCGGGACAAAGGCAGGAGACGTTTCCCCTGAGGAAGGGGGGGGGGGGGGGGGGGGGGGGAGGGGGCAAGCGGGGGGAATGTTCCCCCTCTTTTTAAAGAAATCTGTAGTCTGCACTGGGGGGAAAACACACACACACACACAAAAAAAAGAGCCCACTCACCAGTTGTTTTGAGAAAATCCATCGGATATCTGGAGTAGGGTGGAGGAGGAGACTCTGGAATTAGAAAAGCACGGGGAAAATAAGGGCAGAGCCATGAGAAAGAAAGTTTTTTTAAAGGGGAAAAAAAAAAAGGAAGAAAAAAGATAGGAACTTATGATAACAGTGGCATTCTTTTAGCAAAACTGTTTGTCTTAGCTCTGGGGGTTGGAGGCAGGGCAGCGAGGCGGTGATTGCCTTGATATTTAGCTGTCAGATAAACAAAAGGGGCCGTCTGGCGCCAGTCTCCCTGCTATCTGCCGCTCGGGCTGTCTGATCGGGGCCTCCTTGGCTCGGCGGAGCCGCGGCAGCGCCGGGGCCGGCCGGCCCCTAATCCCCCGGCACCGCGCGGGGACGGCGGGGAGGCAGCGCCGCCCGCCGCGCCGGGGCCCCGGGAGGGGGGCTGTGGGGAGTGGGGGGGGGAGGGATGGAGGCCTCACCCCCTCCCCTCAAATAAAGAGCAAGTATCCCCTGACAGCGGCGTTGCGAAGTTTCTTACCGCGGCGGGGGTTGTGGGTGTGGGGGGCGGTGTGGGTTTGGGGGTTTTCGGGGGTTGGGGAAGGGGGTTTGGGGGTTGCGCTCTAAAGGATTAAGGAAGTTGAGAGGGCTGAGCGCGGAGCGGGGCTGCATCCCCCAACATCATCATCCCCATCCTCATGATTCAGTGATCCCCCCCCCCCATCCTCACTGCCCCCCAAACACATCCCCCCCGCCCCCCAACACATCCCCCCCCCAAACACATCCCCCCCCAAACACATCCCCCCCCAAACACATCCCCAACACCCCCCCCCGCCGCCTACCTAGCTCGCAGAGCCGGCTGAGGTGGTGCGGGTTGCAGCAGACGAGCTCGGGGTGAGCCTTGCCGTAGGATTCACAGCAACATAACCGCTTCACTTCGGAGCAGTGGCGCAGGTCGGGCCAGCGGAACACCTTGCAGAGCAGCACCGGCAGCGGGTACCAGTGCTGGCCCAACCGCGAGTCGGCCTTGGCGGGCAGCAGCAGGCAGGGGGTCCGCGCCCCGCCGCGGGACTCCACGGCGTGCAGCAAGCCCTCCAGCTGCCGCTCCTTCAGCCGCTTCAGCACGGCGTGGGTCAGCGCCTTCAGTTCCGCCTCCGCGCCCGCGGACGCCCGGCCGCCGCGGCCCGCCTTGCCCGGGCAGCACCCGCGCCCCCCGCCGCAGACATGCGCCCGGGCCTCGGCCGCCGCCGCCGCGCCGGGTTCGCCCGCCGCCGCCTCCTCCTCCTCCTCGCCGCCGGGCGCACGGCTCCGCCAAAGCCGCCGAACGAGCACCGAGCGTTTGGTCCTGAACATGCGGGACGAGAGGAGGGGCCCCCGGCTACAAAACGGGCATGTCGTCCGCCGCGCATGAAGGGGCCGGGAACCGAGACGCGGCGGCGGGCAGCGGCAGGCGGCGGGCGGCGGGGGGAAGGCGGCGGCGGCGGCAGCAGCAGCAGCAGCGGCGGCGGCGGGGCCGAGGCGGGCTGTGGCATGCGCCAGTCTCCGCGCTGGGGCCGCGGGTCCCGCCGCCTCCCGCGGGGGGCTGCGCCGGCCCGCGCCTCTGCCCGCTGCGAGAAACAAAACCGAAGGGGAAAGCAGCCAAAAAAAACCACACCAAGAAAAAAAAATAGAAAAAAAAAAAAGGAGGGGGGGGGACAAAAAAAAAAGGGGGGGGGGGGAAAGGGGAGGGAGCCGCCGCTTGCTCCGGCTTTGCCCAAAAAAGAAAAAGAAGAAAAAAAAAAAAAAAAAAAAGCCCGTCTAGAGTCTGCGGCGCATCGCGCTGGGGGAGGCGGGCTGAGGCTGCCGGCGCCGCGCCGCCCTACGCGGCTGCGGAGCGCGGCTGGAGCCGCGGGGGATCCTCGGCCTCCCGGGGGCCGCAGCTCCCATCAACGCGCCAGTGTGGGGAGGAGCGGGGGGGGGGTGGGTTTGTGGGGGGGTGTAGAAGGAGGAAGGGGGAGGCACGGGTGGGTGGAAGGTGGGGGGGGGAGAGAAAGAGACGGGATTGATGCGACGCAGGGCAGAATCGCAAGATAAAAATAATTTTTAAAAGGAGAAAAAAAAAATGAAAGAGAGCGAGCCGAAACGATGGCTTTAAAAATAAAAATAAAGAGGGGAAAAAAAAAAAGACAGGAAAAAATTAAAATACCCCAAAACGCAGCGAAACACCAACCCTAAGGTTTGGACGTCGGAATCGGTTTAAGCATCTGTCACAAAAAGAGCAGGAGCGCATCCAGAGAGTTGTATCCCTTTTTAAAGCCCCGGTCGTCCTGATGAGGGGTTTGGGATGGTTTGGTTTTGGTTTTTTTTTTGGGGGGGTGGGGGGTTTGGTTCGGATTTTTTGCGGGTTTTGGTTTGTTTTTTTTTTTTTTTATGTCCTTCTTCCCAAAGGTTTTAATCCGCACCACACACACACCCCGGGTCTTGATCCGGCTGCTACGGGAAAAAGCAGAGAAAGGAAGAAAAGGGGGGAATAAAAGAAGGAAAAAGAAGAAAAAAAAAAGAAGAAGAAGAATAAAAACGAAGCCGAGAGAGCGGGGCTGCGTCCCCTCCTTGATCCCCCCCTTCAAGCAGCCAGCCAGCCGCCGCCGGCGGCGGAGAACCGCGCCGCCCGCCTCCCGCTCCGCGCCCCTCCGCGCCGGGGCCGCTGTCACAGCCGCCGCCGCCTCTCCCAGCCGTCGCTCCCCGGCGGTGCTTACATGGGTGCGGGGGCAGCCCGCCGGCGACCCTCTCCGTGCTGCCGGCGCGTCTGGCTCGGTGGGGGCTTTTTCCTCCCTCCTCTCTCCTCCTTCCTGCCTTCCTTCCCCACCTCCGCCTCCTCCTCCTTCTCCTCCTCCTTCTCCTTTCTTGGGTGTTATTTATTTATTATTCCCCCCCCCTCCTCCTCCCCACACGCGCGCACACACCCCTTTTTTTTTTTTTCCTCCCTCTCTCTCTCTCTTTCCCCCCTCCCTTTCCCCACCTCTCCCCTCCCCTTCCCCTCCTCTCCCTTGCAAGGACGCTCCCTCCCCGCACCAGCGGCTCCGTCGCTTCCCTCGCTGCGGGGGGAGCCCCGGAGCCGGCAGCAGCGCGGTGCCTGCGCGCTCGGCCGCGCCCGCCTCCGTGTCCGTCCCCCGTCGTTCCACCCCCCCGGCTCCGGCCCTCCTTCCCCTCCCCTCCCCTCCCCTCCCCACCGCCCCCCCCCCCCGCCCCGCTCTCCACCCCCCCCCACACACACACCTCCCCGCCCCGGCGGCGGCTCGCAGTGCGCAGCGGCGCGGCCCCGGCCCGGCCCGGCCCCGGCCCCATCACGTGGCTGTCTAGACACCGTGTCGCTCCGGGAAAAAAGAAGAGGAGGAAAAAAAAAATAAATTAAAGAAATATATATATATTATTATATTATATTTATCACCGACCGCCTCGCGCAAGCGAGCGCCGGGTCGGGTCGCTGAACGGGCCGCGGGTCTTGCGCTCCCGCCACCGCGCACCCCACACACACAAACACAGCCGCGGGGTGGGGGGGGAGGGATGAGGTGCCAGCACCCAGGGGTGCTGCCCCGTCCCAAACCTTGCCCTGGGCAGTGGGGGGGGTTGGGGGTGGGGGGAACGGACCCCGCTCCGCGGGTGCGGAGAGGCTGGTTCCCCACAGCACCGCCCCTCGGCGGGGGGGAAGCACCCGGAGCTTGGGTGTGTTCGGGGGGGGGGGGCGGAGTGCCGGGGTGTGCTGGATGTGCTGTGGGGGGCGCCTGGAGCCTGGGTGTGGGGGCCGGAGGGAGCCCCTGGAGCCTGTGTGTGCTGGGGGGGAAAAGCCCCGGAGCCTGGGTGTGTTGGGGGGGAAGCCCCGGAGCCTGGTTGTGTTGGGAGAGAGGGTGCCCGAAGCTCGGGTGTGTTGGAGGTGGGGGAGTGCCCGAAGCCTGTGTGTATTGGGGTGGGGGGACACACTGCCCGGAGCCTGTGTGTGCTGGGGGAGGGGAAGCCCCGGAGCCGGGTTGTGTTGGGGGGCAAGCACTTGGAGCCTGGGTGTGTTGTGGGGGGGAACACCTGGAGCTTTGGTGTGCTTGGGGGGGGTGGAGAGGGAGTGCCCGGAGCCTGTGTGTGCTGGGGGGGCGAAGCCCCGGAGCCTGGTTGTGTTGAGGGAGAGGGTGCCCGGAGCCTGTGTGTATTTGGGGGGGGACGGACACACTGCCCGGAGCCTGGGTGTGCTGGGGGGGGGGGAAGCTCCGGAGCCTGGTTGTGTTGGGGGAGAGGGTGCCCGAAGCTTGGGTGTGTTGGAGGTGGGGGAGTGCCCAAAGCCTGTGTGTATTTGTGGGGGGGGGGGGACGGACACTGCCCGGAGCCTGTGTGTGCTGGGGGGGAAAAGCCCCGGAGCCTGGTTGTGTTGGGGGGCAAGCACTTGGAGCCTGGGTGTGTTGTGGGGGGGAATACCTGGAGCCTGGGTGTGCTGGGGGGGGGCGGGGGGGAAGTCCCGGAGCCTGGTTGTGTTGGGAGAGAGGGTGCCCGAAGCTTGGGTGTGTTGGAGGCGGGGGAGTGCCCGAAGCCTGTGTGTATTGGGGTGGGGGGACACTGTCCGGAGCCTGGGTGTGCTGGGGGTGGTGGGGGAAGTCCCGGAGCCCGGTTGTGTTGGGGGAGAGGGTGCCCGAAGCTTGGGTGTGTTGGAGGTGGGGGAGTGCCCGAAGCCTGTGTGTTTTGGGGGGGGGGGGCGACACTGCCCAGAGCCTGGGTGTGTTAGGGGGTGAGCACTTGGAGCCTGGGTGTGTTGTGGGGGGGAACACCTGGAGCTTGGGTGTGCTTGGAGGGGGGGAGAGGGAGTGCCCGGAGCCTGGTGTGCTGGGGGGGGACACCCCCCAGACCCTGGGTGTGCTGGAGGAGCGGGTGTGTGTGTGTGTGGGGGGAGTGCCTGGAGCCTGGGTGTGCTGGGGAGGCTGTAGCTTGGCTATAGGTGCTGAAACACCACGCCTGATCCGGGCATAAAAATAAATATTTATATGTATTTTTTATATATATAGGTATTAATCCAGGCATCAAAAGAGGGCCCAGTGCAGCAGCAATAACGCTAATAATACTTTTATAGCACCTGTTGCCAAAGGAAGGGAAAGTATTTCACAGAGGGTACGTGCGCCCCGATTCTCACCCAAGGAGAGGCAGGAATGATGAGCACGTCGCGCTACGACTATTCCTGTTACGGGTCCTACCAGCGGTAATAACTTCTGGCACCCGCGGTGCTCCGCAGATCCCCCGTTCCAGTCCCGCCAGCGGGAACCTGCTGAGGATGGGGAAACTGAGCCACCAAGAGGCTGCGCGGCCTGTCCGGCCTTGCTGCGTCTGCGGGAGAGATGGGGAGCCCGGCTTAGGCTTCCAAGCACCGGGCTGGGTCCTGGGAGGGTTGGGGGGGCACAGGAGAAGTCCCTGAGGGTCCCCCATCCCGCACACACACTCCCATGGAGGAGTAGCTCCTTTTTCATGTAGTAAGCGTGGGAGGGCGAGTTGCTTGAGGTCGCTGGGTAAGCCAGTTATCGCCTGGCAAGCCCGAAGCCAAGAGTCTTAAATCACTGGCCTGCTGTAAGCAAATCCAATTCTAAAACAATCGCGCCCAACGCAACATGACATGGGCCGTAAAACATGGAGGGAGGGGGAGGATAAAGCTCAGCATGCCGTGCGGGCAGGGTATTCCTGGGGTTGTCAGTCCCGGATGCCTGCCTGCCTTCAGTGCATGGAGATAATTTTAGAGCCCAGCCTGGCAAATATTTGCATGAGCGGGCTCAGGGGAAGACTCCTGCCAGGCCCTGGAATTGCTCACGCTGTTTGCAGATCTGGGTATGAATTGGTTGGGGGGGGGGCTAGGTTTTTGGGGCAGCCCTGTTAGATGTTCGTGGGACTGTACTCACCCAGGCCCAAAAATCAGCTCAAAAACAGTGAATGATATAAAAAAAAAAAAAAAACCTGAGGAGGGGAAGAACATTATTTGCTGGCATCTAAAAGAAAAATAAAAAATATAAGGTTTGCTGTGAAACTGGGGTCTGAGGAGAGAGGGAGACCCTGCTTGACCTCCAAGTAATTAGTAGGTGCAAATGTAAGCTGCTAATTAAATGGCCCACCTAACTCTGCACTTGCTGATGCTGCAGCTGAGGCTGTTCCAGGGGTGAGGTGAGCAGCTCTGAGCCCAGGGCACAGCCATCCAGCCGTGGGGTGATGGAGGAGGGTGCCAATGCAGGACAGCATCCATGTCTGGGTCTGCCACACGATCCCATTGCTTTTAAAATGGTCATTTCTCCATCCCAGAAAATGGCAGCGTGATCACGTTTGTAGTGTAACATCTTGTTCACCAGCCTCTGCAGTGGCCTTGTGTACACTGGGGCTGACTTTCTCGTTTCCATAGGGAACCTCAATCCCTTTTCCACTGTGATTTGTAAGGTAAAATGATAGGGGAAAAAAAAAAAAAAACCCAAGAAAGATCCATCCCATTCCTGTATCTCCAGGTGAATGACACATTCTTAAATTGTCTTTCCAGGCTGTTACAAATGAGATCAATGTCTCCAGGTTTGGGGTTTTTTTGTTTGTTTCCTGACAACAACTGAAATTACTCTGTTGTCACGAGCAGAACGACAAGAAGTGTAAGGTGGTGTCTGCTGCAGAGGGATGTAGAATAAGGATGGGGTCCAGGAAATAAAAATAAGTTTAAAATACATCTTTTTTTTTTTTGGCCCTGGGATATGCTGGGTCACCTTGGGCACATCCCTTTCCCTGTGAGTAGGGACCTGGGCTCTGGCACCTCTGAGTGCCCATCCGTAGGGCTGGACCAGCAGCACTTACCTCCCTTTGTCATCTCCGCAGGTGAAAATCACTCCAAAAGTGCTAAATATTAAATAACTGGTAAAGAACTACATTCTAATTAACCCTAAAAGCTTGTTTAAACAGACAGCATGTGTGCACCCACATGGAAAACACAGGAATAAGCGTAAGGATGCTGATAAGAATGTGCATGGTACCTGGGTTGGGGAGAGGCTTTGGAAGGGGGCTGATGCCCATGGGAGCTGTGGATGGGCAACTGAATGCCTGCCTGGACCAGAAATGTGTCCCACAGTGTACTGGGGTCCGGGAGGAGGGATAAAATCTGCTTGAGTTGGAATCAGAGAACAGTTTGGGTTGGAAGGGACCTTCAAAGAGTCACCTAATCCAGCCCCCTGCCACAGGCAGGGACATCTGCAGCCAGATCAGGTCGCTCAGAGCCCCGTCCAACCTGACCTGGAATGTTTCCAGGGATGGGGCATCCACCACCTCTCTGGGCACCCTGTGCCTGTCTGTGCCTCACCACCCTCAGCATAAAAATTACCTTCATTGTGTCTGGGCTGATCTTGCCTCATTTAATTCAGACCCATTACCCCCTGTCCCATCGCTACAGACCCTACTGAAAAGCCTGTAGAGATGGGACAGGGCGGTAACAGCCTTTCCCATTATCTTCTTTCAGGTACTGGAAGGATTTGTACAGCGTGTGGCATTTCCATCACCTCTCTGCACGACGTCACGAGTGCCTGGTGCCAAGCACCTTTGGTCCTCTACCTAAAATCCCCGTCAGACCCGCATCCCCCATACCTCTGTTCCCATGGAGGTTCCAGGGTGGGGATGTGGGTGTCGGGGGAGGCAGCACCGGGTCTGCCAGCAACCCGGGCCTGATGGCCGAAGAAATACCTTCCCTTGAGATAGAGAAATCACTCCCTTTGTAACCAGCTCAGAGAACAGGGTGAGGGCGAAGGCGGGGTGCAGACTGGCCGGAGCCAAGCAGAAGGTGGAAAAAGACCAATGGAAAAAGGTGTAAAACGGCCCTTCAGCCTATAGCGCCCTGATGTGTTGCTTGGTTAATACTATAAAGAGGACTGTGCAGTGGCAATAAGGATGCTGGAGCAGGCGCATCGGTCACTGAGTGGTGAGTCGTGTCCGTCCGGACAGGTGGGGACACGACTCCTCCTGTACCCATCTGCCTTTGAAGGGCTGAGGCCGAGTTCATTTGCATTGCAATTCAGCCTTTGACAGACAGTTGGAGCCAAGGCACTGTGTCACCTAATTGTTTTGCTAACTGCACCGGGGGTGTGAGGCTCACCAAAGGCACCTCCGACAAAGGGGGGGGGGGTGGGTGGGTGAAAACCCGTGCTTGGGGGTGGGTGGGGGGAGGAGGAGGGGGAAAGCACATACACCCCCCCACTCCCCCCTCCCCAAACAAAACAAAATACACAAAAAAACCCTCCCAGCCCTAAAAACAAACGCTGGAACGCTTGTCCTGACATCATTACCGTGTCCAGACAAACAGAGCTGATCCCTCTTCACACCCTTTTGAGGCGAGGGTCAATAGCAGGCAGGGCTTTGCTGTTTTGGGGGTCTGCCTCTCCTTTTATTTTAAGGGCGGTGAAAAGCCATTCAAGGGGATGCGGGAGGGAACAAGGCAGGCTGCAGGCAGGGCAGCGGCAGCTCCTGGCACCTCTCCCATCCCTTTGTGCACAGGAGGAATAGCTGAGCCCGTGGCCCCGCTGCTATTTTTTGCGCATTATTTTCAGAGCAGGGCTCTCACGCGATGTTCAAAGTCTGGGTTGCGGTGCCGTTCTGGCTGTGCCCGAGCTCTCCTTCCCGCTCTAGCAGCTCACGCCGGCACAAGAGACCTCGGGTCTGGCAGAGAACCCTCTTCCCCCAGCAGCATCGCTGTGTGCAGGGCCGCAGGATGCAGGGGGACACGGGGAGGGTGCTCTTGCCCCCCTCACCCAGCGCTGCGAGCTAATATAGCATCACCATTCCAGCGATGCTCTGGGGTGCTGCCAGCCGCTCCAAGGTTGCATCCCTTGGAAAGAGATTCACTGCCAAGGGGGTCAGATAAATGGAAAAAATGGGGAGCGGGGAATGGGATGCAGTGAGATGGACACCATCAGGCACAGGGAAGAATAATCCTTTCTCCATCCAAATAAGGCAGTGCCTTGCTCCATCAGTAGCTTTGGCAGGAGGGGGGTTGGACCCAATGATGTCTTGAGGTCCCTTCCAACCCCTAGGATTCTGTGATTCTGTGACCGACACGAGCTCCTGGGAGCTTGTTGGTTGCAGGATTACTGGGATTCATGGAGGTGCTGGCACATGCCAGACTTCCCCTGTGTGCTTTGCTAGCTGGGACGCTGATGACTTCACGGTCCGGCCGCACAGATGTTGTGCTGCTTCGGTTTTCTGTCTAGAGGGGGTTAATTGAGCACCAGGCAGTGTCCTTACCTGGAATAAAGGAAGTTCTCTGTGTAAAAACACACATCAAACCAGCACTGTCTCTTCCCTCGTTTGCTGCTTTAAGCATACGATGCTGGCCTAAGGACACCCATCCAAAGAGGAGTATACACGGTGCAGGGGTCAGCCTGGACCCAGTGTGCTGCAGTGAAGAGAGGACTGGATTTGGGCTGGCAGCAGGGTGTGACTGCTGCTGGGGAAGAGGATGCACGGTGCAAGCCGAGGTGGGCAGGAGGAGCAGTGCCTGCCCTTTGTGGCATGTCCAGCCGTCACCCACGGTGTCTGTTAAACCACGTCACACCTACTTCCTTGCCCTAATCACACCGTTATACCCCCACCCCAGATAACCACCGGCAGCACTGCTGCATGGGCAGAGGGGCTCGGGGTCAGCCCAGCTCCTGCCAAACCTCGCCGGTGAGATTTATGACCGGGAGGTGAGAGGAAAGGGATTTAGGTCAGGCAGTCTGGGAGGGGATGACCTGGGATTGCAGCGCGGGAGAACGTGACTTCGTTGTTCAGGAGCTGCCGGCCAGACAGGAGCCCCTGGTCTGCTGAAGGGGAGATGTAAGGGGAAGGACTGGGGAATATCTGGCTTTACAGATAAAGGAAAGCCTGCAGAAACCTTTTGCTGAGACACATTACACTGAGGTAGAGACCAGCTTCCTCCTCTGGCAGCCCACCCCAGAGATCCCAATACCTCTGAGATCTGAGCGTCCGGAGAAGGGCAACCAGGCTGGGGAAGGGGCTGGAGGGCAAATCCTCTGAGGAGCAGCTGAGGGAGCTGAGGGTGTTGAGCCTGGAGAAGAGGAGGCTGAGGGAAGACCTTCTCCCCACCTCCCCTGCCCTGCCAGGAGGGTGCAGAGAGGTGGGCGATGGTCTCTTCAGCCAGGGGACAGGAGATGGGACAAGGGGCAATGGGCTCAAGCTGCCCCAGGGCAGGGTCAGCTCAGCTGGGAGGGCAAAGTTCTTCCCTGGCAGAGTTGTCAGGGCCTGGCACAGGCTGCCCAGGGAGGGGGCTGAGTCCCCAGCCCTGGGTGTGTTTAACAGAGGGGAGATGAGGTGCTCAGGGATCTGGTTTAGCACAGGACAGGAACGGTTGGTCTTGGTCATCTTGAAGGTCTTTTCCAACCTACTGATCCTGTGACTCTGTGACTCTGCACGCTGTGGAGCTCCTCAGCATCTTCCAGAGCGGGCAGCTCAGTGTTAACACAAACCACACCACCTTAATGCACCACCAGGCATGCCATGCTTCCTTTGTTTCCATT
Organism: Gallinula chloropus; assembly: GCF_964237585.1. NCBI lineage: Eukaryota > Metazoa > Chordata > Aves > Gruiformes > Rallidae > Gallinula > Gallinula chloropus. The sequence goes on from NC_140089.1 coordinate 87,508,679, forward strand.
GTCCCTCAGCCTCTGTGTTTCAGATGTCCAAAATAATGAATATATGGGTTTCTTTGTTTGGGGGTTTTATGGTTGTTGGGTTTTTTTGGGGTGGAGGAGTGTTTTTTTCTATAAGGAAAGAGCCCGGCAGCTTTGATGGGGCATTTTAAAAGTAAATGCACATGAACAATAAAGCTGGTGCCCCCTTTTCACATTCCAGTTTCATTGGTGCAAATCCAAATCCCCTTCATTTGGAACAGGTACAATTGCCGGATGCACAGGCTGCAGGATTTTATTTGTAGCTACCTACAGTGATCTATGGCATGGGTGAGGTGATGGGGTACAGGCAAAGAGCTGGGTCTGGCATGGGAAATTGGGGTCTCTGTTACCCTAATGGTTCCTTCTCCTGAAACCTCTGGAGACCAGAATGCAGATGGAAGCAGGTCCTTGGTGGTTTCAACTGGTGGTCCTCATTTATCCATAGACCTCAGGGTGTACCTGACCCATGGATGCTTTGCCTCCCCTGTGCTGAATGTGTGGAATACAGGATATCACAACACCTATTCCCTGGGGCAGGGGGAGGGCTGGCATAGGGTGGGGTGTCCATCGTTTTGGTCCCAAGGCTATCAAGCTAATCCCTGTTTCCTGATGGGAGGTCTGGAGCTTTAAGGGGATTTATCAGGCTCAGAAATTGGGTTGCTCAGATGGCAGCCATGCAGCATCAGTGCTGCCAGGGACCACTGCACATCAGTCTCCCGGCTGGAGGACCCCACGATCCCTCTGTTAAGCTAAAACCAAACTACCAAAACCCTTTTTGGCAGAAGGAGATGGTTATAAAGGGGATGGGAGAGTTAGAGGAAGATCACCAGCTTCTGTATTTCCTGCTGCTAGCAGGTAGAGGTGTAATTTCGGAGTTCCTTCCTTTTTAATGGGATAGGTCATAACCTTACCATCATTTATGTGTCTTTCAGTGTTTATTGTGGTGGCCTGGCCAGATGCACTGCAGAGCTGGTGGCTCTTCCTCAAACATGGCACAATACCAGCTATGCTTTTCATGGATTTTTCCAGGGGAAATTCCCCCCCAACACTGATGGGGAATTTTGTCCAGTCAGAGGCTGGGATGGAAAAAATACATAAATAAATAAGAATTATATTGCAGTAAAAAAAAAAAGAAAAAAAAAGGATCCTATGTTTATGACGTGTTGTTTGGGATCAGCGCTCCTCATACTGACCTACAGCTTGACATAAAACACCCAAATAAATAAAGATTCAAGCACTGGACATCTGCAGTGCAAGCCCTTAATTAATGCACTGACATTTCATGCCCGGAGTATCGCAGTGACATTGTGCAACGGTCCGCCTTAGAAAACAGGTTTTGGATTTCTTGTCCTCAAATCCAACACCGGCTCTCGTTTTAAATAACAAATTATTGGACGTGTCTTTTATGTCATGTTGCTGCCTGGCATCATTTTGGGGCTCTGTATGATACACCCCTATGAGGTGCTTAAGAGGGAATGGAGAAGACGCACGTAAAGCATTTAAAGGATGCCCTAAAATCAGGACAAATGCAGACAAATAATGCCTTTTGCCCATAAGTTTATAATGATTTAGTCACAAAATACTTGCTTGGGGGGGGGGGGGGGGGAAACAAAGTTTTGCTAATGGTTTCTTGAGCTGAAAGCTGGATGTTCTGCTAGGAGAATACAGCTGAGAAACGAAGCGTCATTTTTCACTGGTAATGATCCAGGTAGAGTAATTAACCACTGGTTGTGGTGGATGCTCTGTCAATAATAACTTTGCAGTGAGGTTTTGGTGGTATTTGGGAGATGAGCTCTGGCTGGTTTAAACCTGTACAGGCGCAGGGAGTCTTTCTGGTCTGCGTTACTCAGGTGTGTAGTCTAGACAGTAGGAATAGCCCTTCGTACCTGATAATTTATGAATTAGTAGAGCCAGTGTATTAAAGCAGATAATTGAAAAGTCCTCATTTGTCTAAGTGTAGGGTTGGGATCTTTTTTTTTAATTTTAATAGCTTTTTACAAATATTAAACCCAACAGAAATGCCTTTATGACAGTCTTCCACGTGGCTCCGTTCCAGGGAAAACAACCTGCTCAGAATTGATTTTTTTTTTTTTTTTTAATTATTTTTCTTTCCTCCCCCCCTGCTCCCAGTCCAAGAGATCTGAGTGGTAGAAATTCCTCGAGAACTGGAGCGTGGCACCGAATTGAGCCTGGGACCCCTGTCTGCTCTGATAGCCGCTGCCCCCAGGATGAGAAATTTCCTTTGAACTTAAAATAAGGGAGTTTCGGGTAAGCAAGAAATATGGGATCGGACAGGAACTGACTACCCTGATTTCACAACCTAAATTGCACAAACTGAAGGGGGAAAAAAAAAAAAAAAAAAGTATTAATTAGTAAAGTGCAATTTAAAGATAGGATTTTCAAAAGCATGTTACCCAAACCTGCACACTCATTTCGTCTGGAGGGAGGCAGGCATGCCATCTGATACCAACGATTAATCCAAAGGAGGCCCAGACATGTCCTCCTCATTTAAGAGGAAAAATTACATATTTGTGAGAGGGTAAAAGCAGCCTGACTGGCTGAGGTGCCTGTGGGCTGGTGGATGGGCCTTCTAGGGGCTGCAGAACGTGGCCCACTATGTCTCAAGTGCATTAATACTTGTTTTCTCAAAGGCATAAATGTAACTTTGGATCTGAAATATCCAAAGGATGCGACAGGCACTTCTTTTTTTTTTTTTTTTTTTTTTTGCATTATGGTTTTTTGGGAGTGGTTCTGCCAGAATATAAAGTTGAACCACCCAACACCACCTATGGAACAGGGAAGAAAAAGTATTGGAAGCAAAGAGGGTAAGAGTACCAGATTGTATGCTGATGGTGCCTTCGAGCTCAAAGAAAGGCACAGCTTTGAGATCTCTGTGCATCGACTGCAAAGACCACAATTAAAAGTTAATTTAATTTTTTTTTTTCAATTTGGTAGCCCAAGTGATGGTATTTACCTGTGAATCTCCCCAACATCATCTATCCCTTCCCGTCCTACCAAATCACAGGGACGGAGAAGATCACTTTACAAAGAATTAAAGGAGGAGTTTATAGCCATTGTTTAAAGAGGTAATTAACACCGTATTTAAAGCAGAGGTGAGACAGTTGCCACCTCCTGAAGGCTTTAAGAAATCTGAGCTGCAGCCCTCCTGCCAGACCCAGTGATATCACCCACACTGTAAACAGAGGTTTGCAAGAACCCTCCCATTCGGCTCCCAGAAGCTATTGTCCTCACATGCTGGGTATTAGTATTATTACTATTACTCCTATTAGTCTTTGTTTATGGTGTGCCATGCTATGAAGTCTGCAGCTCAGGCTTCTCAAGAACATACTGACTCTTACGGGGAGTAACTCCACCTCCAAATGGAGTGGATGGAGTTCAGAGCTCTCAGGGCTTCCCCACCAGCACTAGGCCCCTTGCAAGGTCTTACTTAGGGAGAGGGTGTTGTTAGATGGCAGCACTAATGCTGAGGTAGGGAGATGAAGAACTCTTTTTTGGAGGGTTTTTTTGTTTGTTTTTTTTCTTTTTCCCTTCACCATGAATCACAGACAGGTCTGGGTTGGAAGGGACCCCAAGGGTCACAGAGCTCCAACCCCCTGCCACAGGCAGGGACACCAACCTCCAGGCCTGGAGCTACACAAGGTTGCCCAGGGCCCCAAACAATTCGGCCTTGAACACCCCCAGGGATGGGGCACCCACCCCCTCTCTGGGCAGCCCCTTCCAGCCCCTCACCACTCTCTCTGCAAAGAACGTCCCCCTAAGATCTCATCTTGCCCTTCCCTCCTCCAGCTTCACTCCATCCCTCTTGTCCTGCCATTATCCACCCTTTGAACAAGCTGATTCCCCTCCTGTTTCTCTGCTCCCTTCAGGGACTGGGAGGCTGCAGTGAGGTCCCCCCACAGCCTTCTCTTCTCCAGGCTGAACAAGCCCAGCTCCCTCAGCTACCTCAGCCCAACCCAATTTTTAATGGTAGCTTTCATCCCACCTTGAGAAACACTACCTAGATCTTCAATTCCACTTTTCAGACTTTCAGGAGCATATGGGTGCGCGAAAAGATGCCAATTCTAATATGCACATAACTGATAGCAACAGTTAGGCAGACTGATTACAGGCGTGACCTGTGTATGTCCCAAGCACATACACAGCTGGACATTTATGTCTGCAAACTCCAGCTTTTTGTGTCCCCCTCTGAATCCACACATTTCCCTGAAAAACTTGCACAGAAATAGAAATTAGGGGACAGCAAGACCTCAGCTTATTGGTTCAAGCTGGAAACACGACGTTGCCTCATCCCAATACCTCTGGCGAATCTTATGGTGAGTCTGACCATACCATCCTCACAGAATGACTAGGTTGGAAAAGACCTTTAAGATCTATGGAGATCATCCATGCCAGACCCAGCTCTTTACCTGTACCCCATCACCTCACCCATGCCATAGATCACTGTAGGTAGCTACAAATAAAATCCTGCAGCCTGTGCATCCGGCAATTGTACCTGTTCCAAATGAAGGGGATTTGGATTTGCACCAATGAAACTGGAATGTGAAAAGGGGGCACCAGCTTTATTGTTCATGTGCACTTACTTTTAAAATGCCCCATCAAAGCTGCCGGGCTCTTTCCTTATAGAAAAAAAACACTCCTCCACCCCAAAAAAACCCAACAACCATAAAACCCCCAACACAAAGAAACCCATATATTCATTATTTTGGACATCTGAAACACAGAGGCTGAGGGACAATGGAAACAAAGGAAGCATGGCATGCCTGGTGGTGCATTCAGGTGGTGTGGTTTGTGTTAACACTGAGCTGCCCGCTCTGGAAGATGATGAGGAGCTCCACAGCGTGCAGAGTCACAGAGTCACAGGATCAGTAGGTTGGAAAAGACCTTCAAGATGACCAAGTGCAACCGTTCCTGTCCTGTGCTAAACCAGATCCCTGAGCACCTCATCTCCCCTCTGTTAAACACACCCAGGGCTGGGGACTCAGCCCCCTCCCTGGGCAGCCTGTGCCAGGCCCTGACAACTCTGCCAGGGAAGAACTTTGCCCTCCCAGCTGAGCTGCCCCTGCCCTGGGGCAGCTTGAGCCCATTGCCCCTTGTCCCATCTCCTGTCCCCTGGCTGAAGAGACCATCTCCCACCTCTCTGCACCCTCCTGGCAGGGCAGTGGAGGTGGGGAGAAGGTCTCCCCTCAGCCTCCTCTTCTCCAGGCTGTACACCTCGAGCTCCCTCAACTGCTCCTCAGAGGATTTGCCCTCCAAATCTCCTGCCATCATGCACTGGTAAGCGCCTCGGGTTGCAGGCCAGCAGGTAAGATAAATTGGCACCGACCTGAAGATTCGTTTAGTTTGGACTAGTCCACTATTTTGCAACATATTCATTACAGAAAAATGTGGTAAATTAGTTTAGGCGAAGCCAGAAAGCCCTCTTAATTGCTCTGACCTACCATGAACATGAGACTACTTGGAGTCTCAGCAGCAAGGATGTGTTTTCTATATATCCAAACTATTTCGAGCGCTACCTCCCTGCACACAAAACTTTGTTGACAACACCCCTTGGCAACGCTCTCACAGTTGGGATGCACAGGACTCCCAGTTGCACAAACACTAAATATTTGCTAATACAAATAATACAATAATAAATATACTTATCTGCCGTGCAATAATACTGTGACCCATGGTGCTTGCCTTGCTCAGCCTAGTGCAGGTCCCTCGCTGGTCTCTGTGCCACTTCAGCCACCCACCTGCCCCAGGGGAATCTCCTCTTGGTTGGGGACCTGCAGGGACAGCTGGCACCAAGGGTGTGGGGATTCCCCTCTGCTTTCCAACACCCTTTGTCCACAGTCAGTCCCACCTGATGCTGTTGAGTTGCCATATCCCACAGCAGCCTGGATTTGGGTGTCAGTGTAGTGGGGTGTTGTGTGTGTGTGTGTGTGTGTGTGTGTGTGTGTGTTATGGCATTTAGTAGGGAATATCAGACTTTCTTATGTTCATGGATTTTTCACGTGTTCAGAATTCCAAGGCCAAATGGAAGGTCCTGCACCTGGGTTGGGGCAACCTTTTGTCATCAAATCAGGCTGGGAGATGATGTGCCAGAGAGCAGCCCTGCAGAGGAGGACTTGGGGTGGATGAGAAGCTCAACATGAGCTGACAATGTGCGTTCACGGCCCAGAATGCCAACTGTGTCCTGGGGTGCATCAAAGGGAGCGTGGCAGCAGGTTGAGGGAGGGATTCTGCCCCTCTGCTCCGCGCTCCAGTTCTGGAGTCCCCAACATAAGGAGGACATGGAACTGTTGAACGGGTCCAGAGGAGGCTGCAAAGATGACTGGAGCACCTCTCCTGAGAAGACAGGCTGAGAGAGGTGGGGTGGTGCAGCCTGGAGAAGAGAAGGCTCTGGGGAGAACTTACAGCACCTTCCAGTCCCTGAAGGGACCTACAAAGGAAGCTGGGAGGGACCTTTTAGAAGCGCCTGCAGTGATAGGATGAGGGGGAATGGTTTTAACTTGGAAGGGGGTAGATTTAGATTGGATATTAGGAAGAAATTCTTCCCTCTGAGGGTGGTGAGGCCCTGGCACAGGGTGCCCAGGGAGGTGGTGGCTGCCCCCTCCCTGGAGGTGCTCAAGGCCGGGTTGGATGTGGCCTTGAGCAGCCTGGTCTGGTGAGAGGTGTCCCAGCCCATGGCAGGGGGTTGGAACTTGATGATCTTTGAGGTCCCTTCCAGCCCAAAGCATTCTTTGTGTCTAGAAATCCCCATGGAATGGCTTCTTCAGACCCTGTTCCATGAGAGGTTTTCCAAATGAGACCATGCTCTGACTCAGTTTACCAGGCTGCAACCTCGCTTACTAACAGATTCCTCTCTGAGTTACGACTGGCAGACAGCTCACAGTCCAGAGATGCACAGTTGCTCCTCCAAGACTCTCAAGATTCGGGTATAAAAGCAGAATATCTATTTTAATTTACCCTTGACGTACATTCTGCAGCGTGCACCTATCTGAAAACTAAAACACGAAATAGCTAAGAGGAAGGAAATCGTAGAACAAAGCCAATTTCTCTCTCCCTCCTCCCAAACAAAGAGAAGAAATCTGTCATTAGATGACATGGTTTTAAAGGAATGCTCTAACGTACAGAAATGCCATGCCATTATATGCCCCCCCGAGGGCAGCGTGTATTTCTGTTCCAGCATCTTCCAAGGCACTTCTCTGTTCTCTGGGCTACATAGGAAAAACCCAACTAACTCCTAGCCTGACATTGACTGCAATAACTAATGTCGCTATTGGTGCTTACATTTGTGAGGTGGTGTTCAGCTTTCCTAACTTTAAGCCAGGAGAAAGTTAGATTTCTGGTCTAAACCCACCTAGGCTCTTTCCAGGGAGACAGACGCCTTCAGAGGGCAATTCCTCTCCTCATCAACACCCACAGCAATGTGGATGTAGCAGCCTTGGTGGGATCCTGCTGTCTCCCCAGTAATGTCCAGGGAGCTTTGTGATCTAGGTGAGGTACAGGCAAGCGATATGCTGCAGTTCAGAGAGGTTTGATGTGGGGACCATCACTTTGTACCCCAGGGAACACTTATATCCCAGAAGCTGGGATGCAGCAGCACAGGGGGAGTGGCTCTGTCACAACAGGGTTTGGGTTGGAAGGCATCTTCAAAGACCATCTAGTCCAACCCCTTGCCATGGGCAGGGACACCTTCCACCAGATCAGGCTGCTCAGAGCCCCATTCAACCTGCCCTGGAATGTCTCCAAGGATGGGGCGTCTACCACCTCTCTGGGCAACTTGTGCCCATCTTAAATAATTTCTTCCTAAATCATCTCTGTTTTAATTTGAACCCATTACCCTTTGTCCTATCACTACACTCCCTCTCCAGCTTTCCTCTAGGCCCCTTCAGGTACTGGAAGGTACTATAAGGAGAGCCTTTCCTTCTCTAGGCTGAACCAGCCCAACTCTCTCAGCCTGTCTTCATAGGAGAGGTGCTCCAGCCCTTGGATCATCTCCATGGCCCCCTCTGGACCTGCTCCAACAGCTCCATGTTTTGTCTTTTAGTGAGGACCCCAGAGCTGGACACAGCACTCCAAAGGTGGGGGGTTCCATCAGAGCTCAGTAGAAGTGCAACCATTTCCCTAAAAGGTGATGGCATGTCCCCATTTGATGGGAAGTAAACAATGATATGGCATCTTACCATTTATTCCTGCTGAGCTCAGAGCCTCTGAGCACTGGAGAAGGAGGGATGTCCTCTTGCCAGAGCCTGTGTCTCATTGGTGTCTCCATCAGTGTGGCTGTGAGTCCCAGAAATCCTGACTCCTGGTCTCCCTGGCAACTTATTTTCATGAAGTGTTGGTAAAAGTCTGCATTTTTCTTCCTTTTTGGTTCACAAGTTATCAGTAGGAATAGGGGGTGGTCATGAGTGTGTGGAGGTTGAAGGGATCAGGCAGTGGAGAGAAGGGGAAGAAGAACGTGGTAGAAATAAAGCAGTCTGTGTTCAAACCCCAGATGATGCTCTAAGTGCATCCGTTCACTTCCCTGTGGCAGGGACCTGTTCCCTTCCTTCTCCAGATTCGGGTGCCCTGGTTTCATGCCTGGCAGCACTTCTCTGTGCCCTGCTCTCTGGCATGTCTGCCTGTTCCCTCAATGCCACCATCTCTGATACTTGTCTGGGAGGTAAATCTCTCAGTCAAACTCTGCAGCAAAGTCGGCTGGGTGAGCCATCACAGTGCTGCCCTGGCAGGCATCCGCTCAGGTCACTGGCCACTGGTTCAATCCACAGACTGTTTCAGAGGCATTTGAAACCCTTTTAGCTTCCCCATCCCTTCCCCATCCCAATTTCTTCTTCCCTCTTTCCTGCAGTTGAGTTTTCCCCATCCCTTCCCCTTCCCAGTTTTGTCTTCCCTCTTCCCTGCAGTTGAGTTTTGCTTATGTAGCTTCCCAAACGGACCCATCCTTACTGCTGAAATTACAGCACTACAGGTAGCAAGCTGTCTGGGTGAGGTGGAGGGGAGGACGTGGTGTGGGTAAGAGCAAGATGACTCCTGTCACCTGGAGCGCTCAGAGCTTTGGGCTCAGTGCTGCAGGTCACTGACAAACACACATATCAAGGTGCATTACATGAACTAGCCCCCCCGCCCCATAGCCTCCTTGGGAAGTGAGTCCTGTTGCAGACTGGAATGAAAACGCTCAAAGAAAAGGTTGTGGGGGTTTTTTTAATGAATGAAGCTTTGGAAACAGAAAGGTGCTTTTCCATCCTGACTATCACTTGATGGCACGCTGAAGATGGCAGCTTTTCTTATTTCAGAAAAGCTGAAATAAATCCCTTTGCTACGCACCTGATAACACTGTAGGGTCACACTTGCACTCAGCTATCACAGAATCTGTGTGAACTCACCCAGCTCCCTCAGCTGCTCCTCAGAGGATTTGCCCTCCAGCCCCTTCCCCAGCCTGGTTGCCCTTCTCTGGACTCACTCCAGGACCTCAATGTCCTTCTGATGGTGAGGAGCCCAGAACTGGACCCAGCACTCGAGGTGCAGCCTCACCAATGCTGAACACAGGGGCACAATCCCCTCCCCAGACCTACTGGCCACACTATTTCTGATACAGGCCAGGATGCCATTGGCCTTTCAATAGCATATTCTTCTGTATGTATCTACATATATATGTATACATACAGATGTACACATACACATAAGTGGTGGCCCGTCTTTGCAATTTCCCCACATCTCTTCTCGAGCCAGCATTTGTAAAACGATATTTCTATCTTTACTTAAGCATCTATTTAAAGAGGAATCCCTCATAATTACTCACCACACAGATAGATGACACTGTTTGGCTGTGTTTATTTAGTTTCTATTAGTGACTGCTCCCCCCTCCCCCCCCCCCCAAAAAAAAATCTACTGTGGCTTCAAAGCAGATATAGATGAATGACCCGGTGATCGTAAAATAAAGCATGATGATCTTTTCTAGGCCTTGTGAGAAATGGCATGTAGAGGGGACACATATCACTATCTCCTCCTGTCCCTTTGTGATATGGTATTAAATCCAGTCATACTGGGAAGGCTGGCTCAGGAGAAGATGCCCGCAAAGCAACAGCCAACTATGCCACCGAGTTATGGGAGGAATGCAAGGGAAGCTGTTGGCTTTAAAATGCGAGTTGATTTGTCACTGCAGGTGACACATCTGTCTCCCAGTCCCCTGTCAGCTACAATGGACAGAATATTCAGACTGCTATGTCAGAATCTCAGATGGCTGGCTGGCTCTTACCTGCTGGCACCGGTGTGTGGCTCATCCTCGGTGAACCCAAGCACATGCTATCCTTCAGTCAGCTTCCTTCACCCAGTACGTGTTCATGGAGTGATGTAGGATGGCAGGGAGAGAGAAGAGCATCTGGACTAGGATCAAAGGACATATGAAAGTGTGCTGGTTGTCATCATGTCTTTCATTACCCTCAGCAGCACTGGGTACTTGCAGAGTGTCTCATGCCCCTGGTTCCTCTGGCTGCCTGTGCCGCCCTTTTTCTGGCGTGGTTGTTGCTGCAGATAGACATTGGGTTTGACTCCAGGTGAATGGTTCTGCCTTTTCAGTAGATTTAGCCCTCTGGTGAGGACAGGGCAGGTAGGAACTGGTCTTTATGCTCAGAGGAGTTAGCAGATACCCCTTGCTCAGAAAATTTATCTCACAGAGACTTCAAAACTCTTCCCTTTGTGTGGCTTAAACTGATCTCCCAAATGTGGTGAGCTAGAAGAGCAGGAGGACCTGCCCGTCTCTGTTGATAATCAGAGTTTATGCTACTGGGAGGATATTTTTGCTGAATACACATTAATTCTGCCAGTAAAACCTCAAGCCTTAACAACAGGTCTCTTTCTTTTAATTTCCATACTGTTGGTTCATGTCCCTCTCTTGACATGCCCTGTCACTTTTATGGAACAGAAAACACGACCTCTTGAGCATAAGGAAATCCTCCAGGATTGTGATGGTGCTAACATGGACAGATGATGAATAACACCAATTATGAGATGATGAATAACACCAATTATGGTTTTCTTGTGAATTTTCAAAATATCATGGGTGAGATAACACAGAAGCAGAAGACTGAGTTACTTCATTCTCATGCTGGAGTCTCGTGTCCCGAGGAACGCCAAACAAACCCAATATGCACAGTCAAAGCAAGAGCCCGTGGGATTATTCCAAATGAGATGACAAAATAAGCTGAAGTGCTTTTAATATGCCTGGAAACAAGGCTTGTTCCCGCTGGAGGCAGAGCATGCTCAATTGCTACTGAGATCAGGGAGAGTTGAAAATGTTTACAACTTTTGTTGAGAGGATAACGCCTTTAAGATAGAATCATAGAATGGTTTCAGTTGGAAAATACCTTCAAGATCATCGAGTGCAACCATCTAGCCAGTCCTACCAGGTCCAACACTAGACCATGTCACCAAGTGCAACTTCTGCTCTTCTCTTAAACCCCTCCAGGGATGGTGACTCAACCCCCTCCCTGGGCAGCCAGTGCCAGGACCTGACAGCCCTTTCAGTACAGACATTTTTCCTGATGTCCAACCTAAACTTCCCCTGACACAACTCCAGACCATTTACCCTTGTGCTGTCACTGGCTACCAGGGAGAAGAGACTCACCCCACCTCACTACAGCCACCTTTGAGGTTGCTGTAGAGAGCGATGAACTCTCCCCTCAGCCTCCTTTTCCCCAGACAAAACAATCCCAGCTCCCTCAATCGCTCCCCATCAGACTTGTGTTCTCAACCCTTCCCCAGCCTGGCTGCCCTTCTCTGGACACACTCCAGCATCTCGATGTCCTTCTTGTAGTGAGGGGCCCGAACCTGAACCCTGCACTCGAGGTTCAGCCTCACCAGTGCTGAGTGCAGGGGGATGGTCCCCTCCCTGGTCCTGCTGGCCACGCTGTTCCTCATGCAGGCCAGGATGCTGTTGGTCACCTTTGCCACACAGGCAGATGCTGGCTCATACTCAGCCAGCTGCTGATCAACACCCCCAGGTCTCTCTCCTCCAGACAGCTCTCCAGCCACTCCTCTCCAAGGCTGGAGTTTTGCTTGGGGTGGTGGTGACCCAAGTGCAGGACACAGCACTTGGCCTTGTTGAATGTCACGCAGTCGGCCTCGGCCCATCGATCCAGCCTGTCCAGGCCCCTGTGTGGAGCCTGCCTTCCCTCTGGCAGATCAACACTCCTGCCAGTCTTGGTATCATCTGCAAAGTTACTGAGGACACACTTGACTCCCTTGTCCAGGCCATTGATAAAGACATTGAACAGGACTGGCCCCAGCACTGAGCCCTGGGGAACACCACTGGTGACCTGTCTCCAGCTGGGTTTAACTCTGTTTAGCACAACCCTTTGTGCCCAATGGCCCAGCCAGTGTTTCACCCAGTGAAGTGTGAGCCCACCCAAGCCATGAGCTTCAGTGACCACAGGAGAATGCCCTGGGAAACAGTGTCAAGGGCCTCACCGAGGTCCAAGTAGCAATGTCCACAGCCTTTCCCTCCTCCGCCAGGCTGGTCACCTGGTTGTAGAAGGAGATCACTAGTAAGTTAAGCAGTACCTGCTTTTCCTAAACCCATGTGCATTGGGCCTGATGACCTGGTTGTCCTGGAACCAGAATAGAGCTGTCCCTGCTTGGAAAGTTGGGCTTGGTCAGTGTTACACCACCAGAAATACATGACAGGAGTTGCAGAGATCTCGTTTTTCCTGATGTTGACCTTACTGGCATAAATGAAGCGAGCAATGAAGGTTATTGGTCCGAGGAGGAAGAGGAGAGACATGTCTACAGCCCAATTCCCATCCCAGAAGGTTCCCTGCAACCCATCAAACATCTTTGCAGGGAACCACCTGGTTGTATGTGATCATAGGCTATTTCCAGATTATTATACATGCACAGACACACAGATATATATTGTTGTATATATACTGCTGCTGTCCATCATGGTATCAGCTATTCTTTCACTGTACTTATTAACACAGCACCTTGCAGACCCGGGCTTTGCTGAAGGCAATTCATCTCCGTTTTTTTGAGCTTAATGACTTTAGGTGGTTAGATGTTGGACAAATCTGATCATTTTTCCTGGCCTTTTGATAACGCTGCAGTCTGAAGGTTATCAGTTACAGTGATTTTATAATCCTTTAGGGTCCCTTTCATATCTTCAAAAGGCAGGAAATGTGGGTTGTTGGTTTTTTTTTTATTTTTTTACCTATTCAAGAGCCACTCATCTGCAGGTAAAGAATCTAACAGCTTGTGAGGGAGCTACTTACTGCCAGCAACGATGCGACTGATCTTTCTTGGCACTGAAAAATCGCTTCTTAGAAGTCACACTGTCAAAGGCAAAAATCGAGGTATTTTCTTTCATGCATCTACCAGGAACACTTAATACATGAAAATAAATACCTGGCACTGAAAGGGGGCCTGTCTGCATTGACTTAATTGTTCTGGTTTTCTGCTTTTTATTATCTTTTAAGGTTTGGAATAGGAAAGTAACAGCTTGCTCAAGGATTTTCTATTGTACATGTTTGTGGTAGAAAAAAAAATGTTTAAAGTTAACTTCCCTTTTTTTTCTTCTTTTTTTTTTTTTTTTTTTCTTCCTAGTACAGGAGGATTTAAGATCAAACCCCAAATTGCATAGATTGCTGTATGACATAGATATCCAGATGGTTAGGCTGGCTTATCTTTATTCCGGGATTTGTATGCACTGAGCCCCAGTACATGATTTTGGCATGTATCTCGCTATTTTTGCATTCAGATTTACCTGACAAGCTCTCACTTGTGTAAGCACTGATGGCTATTTGCCTTGAGCTTCAAGACCTGCTTTATTTCATGGCTGTGGTTCCCCTCATGTGCGGTGTTCCCGTCCGAGGCACACAAAAACAGGCAGAAGTGGAGTCTCAAAACTAGCTGGAGAGCACTGATAGCTGCATTTGATATGATTTGCATAAAGAAACAGGATCTGCATAAAATAAAAGGATTGGTTCAAAAGAGCGAATGCAGCAAAATATCTGTCTCTTCCTTTCCTGAGATGGTCATGCCTTTGGGTATCAACAGCAAAGCATTCATCGGGGCACTTCAGTGATCACAGAATCACAGGGGTTGGAAGGGACCTCCAGAGCCCATCAGGTCCAACCCCCTGCCCAAGCAGGGTCCCTAGGACAGGTCACACAGGTCGGTGTCCAGATGGGGCTGGAATCTCTCCAGAGAAGGAGACTCCACACCCCCTGGGCAGCCTGTCCCAGGGCTCCCTCACTCTCACTGGGAAGAAGTTCTTCTGCATATTGGGGGGGAACTCCCTGTGCTCCAACTTGAGCCCATCGCCCCTTGTCCTGTCCCCACAGACACTGAGAAGAGGCTGCCCATGTCCCCCCGTGTCCCACCCTTCAGCTATTGATCCCCATTGATCAGATCCCCTCTCAGGCTTCTTCTCTCCAGGCTGAACAGCCCCAGGTCCCTCAGCCTTTCCTCCCAGAGGAGATGCTCCAGGCCTTTAATCATCTCCGTAGCCTCCCCTGGACTCTCTCCAGGAGATCCCTGTCCTTTTTATACCAAGGAGCCGAGAACTGGACACAACACTCCAGGTTGGGGCCTGACCAGGGCAGAGCAGAGGGGGAGGATCCCCTCCTGTGACCTGCTGGCCACACTAATTTTGATGCCCCACAGGCCTTTGTGGCCCCCAGGGCACACTGCTGGCTCATGGCCAACCTGTCGCCCACCAGGACCCCCAGGTCCTTCTCCACAGAGCTCTTCTCCAGTAGGTCATCCCCCAGCCTGTACTGAAACAAACAGTTGTTCCTTCCCAGGTGCCAGACTCTCCACTTGCTTTTGTTGACCCTCACCTGGTTTCTCCCTGCCCAGCTCTCCAGCCTGTCCAGGTCTCTCTGGATGGCAGCGCAGTGTCCTGCCTGTCAGCCACTCCTCCCAGCTCTGTATCATCGGGTACTTGCTGAGGGTGGATGCTGTTCCCTCATCAAGGTCGTCGATGAAGATGTTAAACAAGACTGGGTGATGCTCCCAAGGTGTTTTGGATCATCTTGGTTGCACTTAGAATTGTGTTAATGGCTAAACTGGGTTCATCCTGAATGAAATAAATATAATGAAATAATCAGATGAGTGTTAGGAAGGGCAGCTTCAGTAACATCGTTATTTCACACAAGCTTGCAATTGTTCAGATGAAACCATGGCCTCCCTGAGCAGAAACGTTGCACAAGAATGCCTCAGCAAGTTTCTCATCTGGCTTTTGGTCTCCCATTGTGGAAGACTTTGGATTCTGGAGTTGATTTTTGTCAGGCAAATGACTACTTGATTTCCTGTCTTCCCGTGCAACAGGAAAACCAAATAAATACCTCCCATGGGTAAGAAAACTTTATGGTGAGGGATGTCTACTTGCCAGATGTAGATTATGGAATTCCTCTCAAGAGGAGATACACAGAGGTGGGAGCACACCGGGATGGGGGTTTTATCCCTGGGATGGCCTACACAGAGCTCCTTAGCACGCCGTCCGTGAAGAAGAGGGCTGCTGCATCCCTGTTTGCAGCAGGCAATCCTCTCCTGGAACGACACCCTTGCTGACTTCATGAGCTTCTTTCCAGGCCTCATTTTTCATTTAGTTTCCTAAGAGGAAATGAGACTATTATTTTGGTCCGATGCTCTCATCGGCATGAGAATTATGATGTGAAAATATTTGCTAATGATTTTCTTCTAATTAAAACCAAGGAAAAAAAAAACCCACCACTTCCCCCCCCCCCCCCCCCTTTTTATTTTTTTTCCTTCTTCTTGGGACACACAGTCCGGATTTGCTCCTGCTTCCCAATATGTCCCAACTGCTGTCAATAGTTCAGACGTGATGCCTGCAACCATGAAACTGCAGCAACGAACTCACACACACAGCTTTTTTCTAACAGTTATCCACCACTGCCTGGTTTAAACATCGAAGCTCAGGGATTATCTGTGTGTATAAATGTTTACTTTAGCAAGTATAGCTAGGTGGTATTTTTAGTAGCAATAATAGTTAGTAGTAGTTTCGTGTGAAAGCCTGTGGTTCATCAGCCTTTGCTGCCTCGTATCTTATCTGGGAAATGTAAGCTTCTGCCGGGGAATATTGTGTACACTGCTGCCTTCATCGCACAGCACTTCATCTACACACGATTTATTTATTTTAGTAAACAGAGGAAGCAAATAACCTCTGTGTATCTCACTTTGAGTAACTTCACCAGTGCTGTGGGATACGGTTATTGGTCTCGCTCCTTTCGGATGCTTTTTATCCTTCTTAAAATAATTTAAAAAAAAAAATCAACTCCTCAAACCCCCAAACAACCCCAAAACAACAACAACAACAACCCCACCCCTCCAAACAGAGAAGTGAACATCCACAGCCCTAGACTAAGCAGACAGTCAGGCTGTCTGGCCTGGCTTGTTGAGATCCAGGTGTGGTGGAGGGCAGTAGAAAAGCTCTTCACCAAGCAAAAAAAAAGGCCAAAGTCCTTCCTGAAGCACCTTCTTCCTAACCATTAACATTGCTTGCTTTATATAGTGAAGCTGGAGAGATGTTCCCCACTTAAGTGTTTATTTTAGCTGGTCTAATTAGCCCGTTTGTTGGGGTTTTTTTTCACTCTTAATAGTGCTTAGTAATGGTTTCCTTTAAAGAACCGTTTTAAGCTGTGCAGATCTTCTTGGCTATGTGTGCACACAATGCCTTGAACTGGTAGGGCTGAGATGTACTGAGACAGGGCTGCTAATTAATTCTTGGCTGCGGAGGTCCTGATAAGAGTAAACAAAGAGTGAAATTAGCTCAGGAGAAGACACAGGAATTCGCAGGCAAACCCACATCCTTCCATGATATCATTGGGAATCCACCCGTACTCCACCCATACGGGCCCGCTGAGCCCTGGCTGAAGGCAAGGGAGCTGATTTTTTTTTTTTGGGGAGGGTGAGCTGTAGATCCTACAAGGCTGGGTGTAATTTACAGCCTGTAAGGATTTTATTCCCCTGTGATGAGCTGGGATAGCGAGGTAATTTACATTTACTCTCACGCTGGAGAAGCCAAAGGCCTGAGGCCCCACACCCACAGCAGCCATCAGCACACCACCCAGCAAAGCCCCCCTCAAGCGCTTGATCGTGTGAGATGGCTGCAAAGACTCAGGCACCAAATGTTGGTCCCGCAGAGGCTGCTCCATTAGAAAGCTCCAGGGGTGCTTGGGGAGGCAGGGGGAGGGAGTATTTTAAGAGCAGGCAGGGAGGTGTTGTCAGACTGGGCAGAGTGGACGAAGCTGCCCCAAGGATGCTGGAAATGGGGCTGGATGGAGGTGGCCCACCCCACCATCCCCCCAAATCCAGCAGACCTGGCAGCGTGGGTAACGCTTCCCCTGGAACTCTGCTCCCAGGAAACCTCAGTACTAAATTGCTGCCAAAAAATGTGGTGGGGTTTTTTTTTCCTTCCTTCTGAGGGAGGGCTGCAGCGAGGAGATGTTGAGATCCTCACAGCGTGTGTTGCCATGACATTGAAGTAATCGCTGTTCCCTCTCTCTCAGCCTTTCAGAATTAAGTGACCAATTTTGCCAACATTCGTCTACAGGAGGAAAGCGGTTTTCTGTAATTCAGTAAATAGATACATTATACCTACACCTTCACAACAGCAGCAAAGGAAAGCATTTCTGCTGCTCCTACTGTTTGCTGACATCCCGCGGTTTGCGTTAGCAAATCGTGGTGCTGATGGAAATGCAACCTCAGGATTCTCCCAGGGGATTTTACAAGAGCATGAGATTAGGAAGGTGTGAGGTGGTGTCTTAGGCTGGCTATCTTGAACATCAAACCCAGCTTCCTCTGGATGGCTGTCTTCATGTTTGGCAGCTCTTTGACTCCACTGGGAATGCGGATGTTCCAATTGGCTGTTCAGATTTACATTTACCACTGTTTTAACACTATCTTGACCACTTCTTGACCACTCTCCTGACAGAGCTGCCTAAATACCAACCTTGCATGACCTAGCTCCATTTTGGTGACATCAAAAACTTGTTCTAAATCACAGAACGGTTTGGGTGGAAGGGATCAGACTCCTAGATCTAGTCCCACCACCCTGGGACAGGGGCAGGGACACCCCCCACCAGCCCAAGGTGCCACAAGCCCCATCCAGCCTGGCTTTGAACCCTGCCAGGGGTCCAGGGGCAGCCCCAGCTTCGCTGGGCACCCTGTGCCAGGGCCTCCCCCTTCCCCGGGAAGGATTTTGGCCTCCCAGCCCCTCTCCAGCTGCCCTCCTGCAGCTGAAGGCTGTTCCCCTGGGCCTGTCCCTCCTTGCCCTTGGTACCAGCCCCTCTCCAGGTTTTCTGTAAACCCACTTAATCCAAGGTAAAAACCAATTAATTAAAAAACAGACTAGATCAGTAAAACTAGAGTAAAAACTAGTTAATGTAGTCTAATAAAAACTAGACTAGATCAGTAAAAGCTATAAACTACTAAGGAGACTGAGCCCTGACCTAGTGAGCACCAGAAAACCTGATGTGATTTAATGAGCATCCTGATGTCTGGACATCCATTGCTCCTGTGAGGAATTTGGAGCAATCCACCTGCTTTGGGTTTAGCCCCAAATGTCTCCGGTACCTTCTCGCTGCTCTTCGTATGCCACTTCCACCAGCTGCTCCTCTCTCTGCTCTCTCACGAGGTGGTTCAGAGCTTAGTGAGAGGACTTGCTGCAGCCCACATCGCTCCTTTCTCCCACAAGTCTTGTGTACTCCATCACCTCCCCAGCCACAGCGTCTTGCAGCATGCCTCTGCAGCAGAGCTGGAGTCATGATGTCCTCCTTATTTCCACGCACTGTCCTCTTTGTCATGGGAAGCAGCTCATGGCATCCCTGTGAGAAACCTAGCTAGACCTCAGGTGGTATCAGATGTTCTGGAGCTTCCTTCCTAGGTAGCAGGTTATGAAGATGGAGGACATCTGCCCTGTTCCTCCAGTTTGGAAGGGGTCCTGTTCAGGATTTGGCATTTTTCATCCATGTTCCTTAGGGAGCAGCTGACATATCTCTTTCCTTGGATCCCCTCTGTCTTAAAAGAAATCTCTGTGATAACGTGGGGTACCAGGACTCCTCACCCAGGAATGTTGGCTTTTGCCATGTAACAAACAGCAGCAACACCTCAACTTTCTGTAGGACTTTCTAACCTTTTTTTTCAAATTCTTTTTTCTGGAGTTCTACATTCACTGAAGGGGAGAGGTGAACACATAGTTTTTCCTCCCCATCTTGCAGATAGAGAAACTAAGGTTAGAGAGATTTGACTCGCAGCAAGACCACCCAGCCAGCCTGTGGAGGAGCTGGCAGATGAACAAAGCCCTCCTGATTTATTAGCAAGCATCCATCCGAGAAGATGTTGCTCTTTCCTCCAGCGAAGTGGATGGACCTTTAATAGCACAGTTAATTAGCGCCTTGTTTTATTTTCCTTTTAATCAGCTCGTATTGCACCCCGAAGACTTTCCATATTTTTCCTCCTAGCACCAGTTAGAGGACACTGGAAAATCTCCTTGGCCTTTGACCGCTCCAGATGCCCAACGGACTCAGCACCGTCCGCGCGGCGTTGCTTTGCCTCCGGCGCTTTCCGCTGCTGACGCAAGGCGCAGCCTTCCCATGTGAAACAGGGACTGGTTTTGCTGAGGCATGTTTTAAGAAAAAAAAAAAAGAAAAAAAAAAAAAAAGAAGGAGGAAGGTTTGGATGTGACCGAATGAGCATCTCAAATGTTTCCTTGAAACCCTTTCACCTCCCAAGCCCCTGAACGACTTTGGAACGCAACCAGAGCAAACAATCCCCATTCTCCCAGAGCGATGGCAGTCCAGCCTCTCTGCTGGGCGGCATCAGCCCGTCGTGCCTCCACCCTCCTTCCGGACATAAGCCCTTGTCCTCTTGCCAAATCCTGAAGCAGATTATTAATTCCTTTGCTGCATCTCTAGGGCTCACTCATTTTTCCTTGGAACCTCTCCTAGGTGTGTGTATGTGCGCGACCCTGGAACGTCTTGAGATGATGCTCTCTGCAGAGCACGGATGGGAACTGCACCTATTGTGAGAAAATCCCAACGGAGAAACAGCCATGATCCTGTGCAGCCTGCTAGAGGAGATCCTGCTCTCCAGGGGGGTCGGATGAGATGATCTCCAGAGGTCCCTGCCAACCACGCTCTGGTCAGTGATTCTGTGAATATGAGACATACAGATCTTTGCCCAAGACATACTCATGTGCTCAGAGACCCTTCCTGAGAGGAAAGCTCAGAGGTGACTTCTCAGCGTTTCAGGAATCCCCAAGGAGACTAGAGTCGTTGCCTTGCCCGGCCACAAATAAGGAGAAGACAGGGACTGGTGCCCTGAGGTAAGGACATCTCTGATGTTTGAAGTGCCTTGACCAGTACACTGGTGTATTGGGTTTGTATGGCAAGTGTTGGCGGCAGTGGGGGGCTGCAGGGGTGGCCCCTGTGAGAGGCTGCCAGAAGCTTACCCCTTGTCTGGTGGAACCACGACACCTTGTCTGGTGGAACCAACACCAGCTGGCTGCAAGATGGACCTGCTGCTGGCCCAGGCTCAGCCTGTCAGCGATGGTGGCAGCACCTCTGGGGTAACAGTTAAGAAGGAAAAAAAACCCTGTGTGACTGCAGGCAGAGAGAGGAGTGAGAAGATGTGAGAGACTCTGCAGACCCCAAGGTCAATGAAGAAGGGGAGAGGAGGAGCCGGAGGAGAGACTCACCTGCAGCCCATGGAGAAGACCATGGTGGACCAAGTGTCCCCCCACAGTCCATGGATAATGACGGGGAGCGGAGACCCCACCTGCAGCTTGTGGAGGACCCCATGCCCCCATGCTGGAGCAGGTGGAGACATGGAAGATGCTGTGATCCGTGTTGGAGCAGGCTCCTGGCAGGACCTACAGCCTGTGGGGAGAGAGGCCCACACTGGAGCAGGTTTGCTGAGGGGGCTTGTGACCCTGTGTGGGACCAGACTGGAGCAGTCTGGGCCTGAGGGACTGCACCCCATGGAAGGACCCACGCTGGGGCAGCTGGGGAAGAGCTGAAGCCCTGTGGGAAAGGACTCACTCTGGAGAAGTTGATGGAGGACTGTCTGCTGTGGGTGGGACCCCACGGTGCAGCAGGGGAAGGGGGTGAGGAGTCCTCCCCTGAGGAGGAAGGAGCAGCAGAGACAGTGTGTGACAGACTGACCCCAACACCCCTCCCCATCCCCCTGTGCTGCTGAGGGAGAGGGAGAGAAATGGGGGGTGAAGTTGAGCCTGGGAGGAAGGGAGAGGTGGGGGGAGGGTTTAAGATTTGGGTTTACTTCTCATCATCCTTCTCTGTTTTGTCTGGGCAATACATTAGATGCATTTTATTCCTAGTTGAGCCAGTTCTGCCCGTGATGGTCACTGCTGAGTGATCTCTCCTGCCCTTATCTGGACCCAGGAGCCTTTCCTTGGATCTCATCTCCCCTGCCCAGCTGAGGAGGGCAGTGATGGAGGGGCTTTGGGGGTCACCTGGCCCTTAGCCTGGGTCAACCCACCACTACCAACTTCTCCTTTACCAGATGATAAATTGCAAAGGCGTTTTAAAACATGCAGCAAAATATAAGCGTCAGTACACAAGAACAGCAGATGGAGTACCAAAAAGGATCTCATAAATAGACACCAAAATATTCCATGCAGTGTCTCCTTTCCTAAGAATGGCTGACAAATAAGATCAGGTGAACCCATGTGTATTATTTTCTGCATGTTAATGGTTGTGACTTCAGAGCAAGCACAGAGGTCTTCACATTTGTTTCACACTGGAATATCCCAAACGACAATGGGGTCACTGTGGTCCAGCACTGATTGCACTACATACCTGAGGGATTAGCATTTTGGCATGAAAAGAGGCAGAAATTATTTACATGTGAGACTGGAGAAGCACCCCTGGTTAGAAACACTGAGCCCAGGTCCTTCGGGTAATGTTTTGGGTACCCAGTAATAACCACCTGATCTCCCCACCCAGTCCTTCTTTGGCCTTGGACCCTTGCCTTGGGGGCAGAGACGATGCCAGCCCTGTGTGATGCTGGGCTTCCCCATCTCTTGCTGCTCAAGGCCCAGTTTATAAAGATGTCTGCAGATCGAGGTGCTTTTGGTGTGCCCATAGTTCCAGCAGCCCAAGCTCTTCGCCATCAAGGACCTGATGCACAGCGGTGCATCAAGACGTGCCTGCTGTAACTCTGCACCTGAGGAAGGCCAGCACCACCCTGGCCTGCTGTGAAAACATTTGCCACGGAGCACAGAGGGATGCTGCAGTCAAGATGCATCAAGATGCAACAAGAACATCCTCCTCCTCCCAATACAAGGGGCATCTTAAAGAACAAGGGCACCGCCCCAACACAAGTATATGATTGTACAGATGCATATGTGAGCGTGGATGAGGTACCCAGGACAGTTACAGAACATGGTGGGGCTGTGCCAGAGCTGAGTCCAGGAGAGGTGAATATACAAATCACTCTTTTCTGTTTCATACATCAGCTAATTGGTCTCACAAACAGAGTTTGTATTGATTTGGCACTGGCCTTTTCTTTAACGGGTTTCTGAAAAGTTCCTTCTCCCAACTGTTTGTATTTTGAGTTAATCACCAACGCTTGCAGAGCCCCAGTCCTCATGGATGCAAGCGGTCTTTACTCAAGCAAGCAGCTCTCTGGACTTTAGAAGTCCTTGTCTGGGCCAAGGTTCACCATTATGTTGCATTTGGTACATCAGTATGTGCTTGTGAGTATGAAAAAGCATCAATATAGATTTTTTTTTTTTTTTTGGGGGGGGGGAGGGAGAAGAAGGCATCTAACCTAAGTAGCAAGAGTTTACAGGAACACCCAGTGCATTTCCATGGCTGCTGGGAAACTGGGTTGGAGGAGGTTGGTTGGAGCCCTTTTGTGGAGAAGGCCCCAAGAAAATACGTCGGTGTCTGGCGTAAGGCCTCCAAGCTGATACCCATGGCTGGGTGTGAAGTGAAAAATAATTGCTTTGCACGGTGCAAAATCCCCTCCCCTCCCCTAATGTCACAGCCTCTGCTGTCCAGGTTCAAATAAGAAACAGGAAGTGCTTTCTAAGTTGAATGCCAGGGAGTGTGGTAGGGCTTCTTCTAAGGGGAAGTTGACAGGCACAGCCTGTAGAGTAACTTTTATTATTATGACATAACTTCTCCATCTAGCACCCTCTTCCAGCAAGTGAGTGGTTTTGTTGTGCTTCCAAAGAAGACAAGAACGTCCCTATTGTCCACATGTGGCTGGCTGTGGTTAAGCCATGAAGATACGAACCCCTTTAGCTGCTGACTGAGGTCACGTACCATGTATGTCACTTGGCTTCCAGAAATGTCAGTGCACGTCTCTGCTGTTGGCTTGTGTCATCTCCATGTAAAGAAACATCAATTTAAAGAGTCTGTCAATGTGTTCTTTTTTAACTTTTCCCCTCAACCAGCTGGGTTTGTGAAGCTAATACCAGTACACAGAGTAATATAACCTTGGTATCCCATAGCTGGAACAGCAGACTCTTCCTCTTACCCACCTGCAGAATCCATCTCTCACCTTATCCTCCCTCCATTGGTCTCCACCAAGCTAAGGTCTCAAGTTGGGGTTGTAGCAGAACTTAGCCCTAACAGCATTTACTGATGTGCAAACCACATCAAATGTATCTGTAGATCTGGCCCATGTCTGAGTCAAGTCTCTGTGTGGCAGGGATGCAGTACGAACTCATCTTCCCATGCAGACCAAGGGTAAAATGAGCTCAGCAGGGTCAGGCAGTGTTTGGAGAACTAGTGTTCTGAAAATGCTGCCTGCTCATTGTTTTTATTTATTTTCCTACTGTCATGGCTAGTAATGCACTTTCTCTTCCCATCTGCTCTGCCTTGGTAGCAATGAATAGTCATTGTTGTTCTCTGCTGGGCCCGGGCTGTAGAAGAACATTTCTAGCCAGCATCTGGGGAAACCAGAGCTTTCCCTTGCTGATGGTGGTGGGGATCTTGCAAGAGTTATGGTGCTGCCAGTGCTCAGCTGCAACCATCTCTGCTCCAGGAGAGTCCTCGTGCAAACCTTCCTTCAGTCGTGGTTTGAATGGCCTGTGGGAAGGTTGATCAGGCTCAGGGATGTGACAGTAACACCAGGCTTTGGGCAGCTGCCCTGCTGCTGGCCAAAGTTGCCAGGGTTGGAGTAGAACTTGCAAGGAGGAGCTGTATGGGGCCTGATACCACTGCTGAGGAGATGATAGTGGTGTTTTACTGTCGAAGCTCCAGCTCTTTGCTTCCAACCTGCTGCTGGAGGATGCAGGGCTTCATGTAGGATGGCTGAGGAAGGCAGGATGAGCCTGGGCTCCTGGATCACACCAGGATTTGTGCAGTCCTCCCCCTCCTTCAGGCACCATCTCCTGGTATGAACTTTTAATGAGAGACAGTACTAATTCTGCACATTGGGAGTGGTGATGATGTTGTAGACCACCTCTAGATACCACAGTAAGCCACAGGCTTAGTTACAGTGAATTAGCACATACTCATTAATGTCTCATGTCCCCTGTTGGTCTCAAACAGCTTGGACTTGATGATCTCAAAGGTCTTTTCCAACCTAGTGATTCTGTGATTCCCTGAAACCTTGCCATGGACAGCAAGACCCTCAGCACCCCATAAAGAGCCTGGTTGCTCTTCAGTCTTTGTTACCATCAAAGGAGGGATGCAGCAGGAGTGACCTGAGTCCCAGCAGGCAACATCACAGACTCACAGAATCAGCAGGTTGGAACAGACCTTTAAGCTCATCGAGTCCAACCATTCCTGTCCTGTGCTAAACCAGATCCCTGAGCACCTCATCTCCCCTCTGTTAAACACACCCAGGGGTGGGGACTCAGCCCCCTCCCTGGGCAGCCTGTGCCAGGCCCTGACACCTCTGCCAGGGAAGAACTTTCCCTCCCAGCTGAGCTGCCCCTGCCCTGGGGCAGCTTGAGCCCATTGCCCCTTGTCCCATCTCCTGTCTCCTGGCTGAAGAGACCATCGCCCACCTCTCTGCACCCTCCTAGCAGGGCAGGGGAGGTGGGGAGAAGGTCTCCCCTCAGCCTCCTCTTCTCCAGGCTCAACACCCCCAGCTCCCTCAGCTGCTCCTCAGAGGATTTGCCCTCCAGCCCCTTCCCCAGCCTGGTTGCCCTTCTCTGGACTCGCTCCAGGACCTCAATGTCCTTCTGATGCTGAGGAGCCCAGAACTGGACCCAGCACTCGAGGTGCAGCCTCACCAGTGCCCAGTCCAGGGGCACAATCCCCTCCCCAGACCTACTGGCCACACTGTGTCTGACACAAGCCAGGATGCCTTTGGCCTTCCTGGTCACCTGGGCACACTGCTGGCTCATGGTCAGCCTGGGGTCACCCAACACCCCCAGGTCCTTCTCTGCCTGACAGCTCTCCAGCCAGTCTCCCCCAGCCTGTAGCTGCTCGGGGTTGCTGTGTCCCATGTGCAGCACTCTGCACTTGGCCTTGTTAAACCTCATCCTCCCAGTACTGCTGGGGAACTGGTATCACAACACATACTCTGACCAGAGGAGAGCAGCTCCAACCTACGATGGGAACAGCAACAGAAGGATGCCAACCATGCATCCTGCTCAATCCCCCAGCAAAACATAAACACCCCATCACCTGCTGATGACCTTTCTCAGAGGAACAGCTCCTCTGCTTGCAGACCATCCAAGCCACAGGCTCTCTGTGCCCCAGCAGTTATCCTTGTTTGCTTGTAAAAGCACAGGGACAGGTGAGCGGGGCCAGACCAGCCCTTTCCCCGTGAGGCTTCAGGCTCCAAGGTGATGTGAGTGCAGCAGCCCCGTTCCCCGAGCAACTGGCTTGAATCAGTCATGGGCTAGAAAACCTGGAACATTTGTTCTTGTGCATATTAACGGCGATCCCCAGGTGCTGATGTTTATCTAGCCAGGCCATTTAAATAATTGGAAGGCATATGTGCCAGTTCAGAGCCACCAGCTAAGCTGCGTCACCTTCTTCTCTCGTCCTCGGCGTGCGTGGTCAAGCGAGGCAACCTGGGTCAGGTCCTCAGCCCCATGGTTTGTGTTTGGAAGCAGCTTCACAGACCCTCTGCAGATGGGTGCAAGGTGCTGCTGCGCTCAGGAATGCACCTGGCCCCTGCAGAAATGAGTGTAAATATCTGCTCTTAAAACCCACTTTCCTCCCTGCCTTCCTTTTTTTTTTTATTTTTTTTGGAAAAGAAAGCACAATTGCCCTGTTTGCCCATGAGCACCGATGGGACCACAGGCAGTTCCTGCCTTCCCTTTATTCCTCCCTGCAGTCCCTGTTGCAGTTGTACAGCTAATGCAACATCTCACACTTCAGGCACCTCCCTGAGGGAAAAAAAAAAA